>NC_080593.1:124576808-124846808 GCF_027887145.1 Ammospiza caudacuta | reverse complement strand
GGGATGTTCATAAAAAAACAGACATATTATAGAATAGAATCATAGTTTTTCTCTTTGTACCCAGTATAAAACTAATTTTTAAGCTATCATAGGGATTTGTGTCACTCAAGAAAGAGAAGAGCTGAAATTCACACTGTTTTGTAGATTTGGTATTGATAAAATTCTACCCAGAAGGTAAAGGCACTTGGGACAACAGAAACTGCCACAAAACTGTAGGGAAGGTAGAACAATGCAGAAATGGAATTATAAATAAATAAATAAATATTAAATATATCACAGCTTCCTCTAACATAAAATATATCATGGCTTCCTCCTTGCTGAAATGAGGGGACTTGATAGCAGTCCCTGAATATCTTGGGAGTGTAAATCCAAGGCAGGAGAAGAATTGCTCAGGATGATAAACAGGGATTTAAATAGCAGTAATAGGATTAAAGTAAGAATGAAAAAGTTCAAGCTGCATATCAGAGAATGTTTTCTGTTGATATATTAACAAATAAAGTGTCATAAAAGTGTTGTAGAGAACTTTTGTCTCTGGATTCTTAAAATTACAAAAAAAGGGTAGATAAACTTATTCCCATTTGATTTGTAAAAAAGTGAGGACATCTTTCTGGTAAGGAAATGTGTAGCTCAATTTGTATATTAAAGTCAAAATAAAAATACTTAAGCACCAACAGGAAAAGAAGGCATAGTCAGTGCTCTGCAAAGTATCCAAATTACTGAAGGTAATACAGACCACATCAGACTGGTCAGGCAAACTTCTGTGGCTGCAGTGGAGTTCTACAAACAGATTATCTTCCCCAGGTCGTACATGGAGACCCACCACTTCCTAATTTGACCTCCTCTGCTTTGCTGGCAGATGTACATATATCATAACTCTCTAAAAGGATTCTGTCTAGACAATCAAAAAAGTCTTGAGTATTTAACAATAGCAAGGTTTTCTTCCCTTAGGTAGAACATGGTCTTCTAAAGGGAAGTAAATAAGAAAAATAGGAAAAGAGAGATGAGTGGGATAGGAACAAAATGTTTTAACCTGGCACAAATGTCGTGTGACCAGCACATCCAAATCCAGCTTCAGTCTCTGAATAATCACAATAGTAATATTTTTACAGAGAGTAATTCAGAATCACAGAATAGCCAAGACTGGAAGACACCTTCAAAATCACACCGTCAGCTGTCAACCAATTATCACCATAATCACCCCGAAACCAGATGTCCAAGTGCCACATACAGATACAACCTAAACACTGCCAGAGATGGTAGCTCCTTCACTTTTCTGTGCAGCCCATTCCAATGCTTTGACAACCCTTTCAGTGAAAAAAAATAACTTTTCAATATCTAATCTGAACCTCCCCTGGCACAATGTAAGGTCATTTTTTCTCATCTTTTCACTTGAAATATGGCAGAAGAGATGAAGCACCACATCACTGCAGTTTCCTTTCAGGTAATTTAGAGAGCAATGAGGTCTCCTCTAAGCCTCCTTTTCTCCACACCAAACAGCCCCAGCTGCCTCAGCTGGTCCTCAGAGGACTTGTGCTCCAGATCTTCCCCAGCTTTGTTGTGCTGCTCTGGACAGCAGTACCTCAATGTTCTCTTTGAAATGAGGGGCCTGAAACTGAGCACAGTTCTAAAGTTGTGGCCTCACCAGTGCTGAGCACAGCAGGACAATGGCTTCCCTAGCCCTGCTGGTCATAGCAGTCTTCTCAGTAGCCCAATGAAGAGACAGTAAAGGAATGGTCAGCTCTAATATACACGTGTGGCAGAAAAGGTTGCAATTTTCTAAGTAGGTACAGGAAAAGGAAAGCACTGCTGGTCATTGTTATGTGTTCAACAGTAACAGTTACATTTCCAGAACTATGCCAATAATTCTAAGTAAGGAACATCTAATAAATCTCAGGGGTTTCACTTTTATTTTGAGCCTTAATTACTTCCTCCAAGCTGCTATGCTTTCTTTACAATGAGCATAAACTAGACAGCTCCTGTCTTTTTCCCAGTCTGTAGCTCATGTTAGCTGAAGCCATTAATATCATTGTCTAGACGAGCCTCATACGAGCACAGGTTCTGGGCAGGTATCAGTGAGGCGTGTAAAAGCCGTTTCTTATTAAAACAGTCACACAAATTCTGTCAAATGCTGGCACAGCATGTTCATGTTCTTTTGTCAAAATTATTACAACATAACACTATTAATATTCTCATTAAACATGTCCTTTTTTTGTATTATGCCAAAGATAGTAATGAAACAATCAAATGTCATTATATGACATTATTTATATAATATATTCTACTATATATTATTTGCTATTGTAGTTTGTTTCAGAATTCCATTGAATTTTTTACTATATATCCTAAAACCTGATATGGAGATCTAATGGCATGCACTGAAAAAAAAATAGAGTTCAGTGCATAAACCTGACACCATAACATATTTTCTCATCTAATTCTGACCAAGGGCAGTATTATATTGCACAGCTTAGATGTGACTCAGCCTACAGCTAAAAAAAATATAATTATTTTTTTAACTGCACCTGTGTCATCCAAATGTAGGAAAACTACACTGTAAGACCTTTTCTGAACACATAAAGCATAATCTGTACAAGTATATATTATTTTCATTTTGTATACTTGCATCCATGCCAGCCAGCTTGTAGAGCTTTACCTTTGCTCAGCTGGCAAGGTAACTTGCATACAAATAAACCCTCCCAGTAAAGGTGAGGATGCATAATGGAAGCATAATATCAAATGCTTTCTCATTAGATTTCTGAATGACTTTCCTTATATGTCAGAGTTCAAGTAACAGAAAAATAACTAACATAACTTCCCTTGGAGAGCCAAATGGAAGAGCAAAAATTTCTCATACCTTTACTATATATTTGAAAGAAATTAACTGCTCTTGAGTTCAAGAAAGGCCCAGAGATAAGAGAACACCCTCTCTCAAGACAGAGAACAAACTTGATGAAATTTCACTTGTATCAAAGTAAAGGAAGAAATTTGAAATAAAATGTGAAAATATTAGGCAAGCAGTAAACACAAGAAATTATTAAGAGCATAGAATTGATACAAGAAACTTAAGACAGCACACTAAAACCTTGGGTTCCAGGACTAAGAAAAATAAGGTCTAGCTTTCAGGAGAAAAAACCCTATCCAAAGGCCCTACCAAAGAAAAAAGTCTTAATAGCTGCATAGGTGCATTAGTAAACAAATATAAGGGAATACATTCAACAAGTAATTCTAATTGAAATTCTAAAAGAAGCAGGGGCATTCTTTGTGGGAACTCAGCACATCACTCCTGATGTCCAGAGTTGCCGAGACAACCCTTGGGGGGCTCGGAAATCCTGGAATGCTGCCAGAAGTGCTTGGTGGTTGGATTTTGACCCTGCACGGGATGTGCCACCTGTATGAGGGCAAGAGGATCACTTGGGGATAAGTGGTGAAGGAATTGATTATTAACAGGGTGAAAATACAGGTTTTGGGATTTTGGTACAGGGGGGTTTGTAGGAGACAAGATGGAGGAATTAGGGCATGTCTTGTCCTTCCTCTCTCTTCTTCTTGTCATCCATCTTTGGTGGTAATGCTGGCACTTTGGGATTGGTTCATATTAAATGTGCACTTGTTAATAAGGGTAAAAGGTATTGGAAGGTAAAGGTAAATATCTTATACGTAGTTTTCAGTATAAAAATAGATGACCGCCCAGTGGGAGGTCAGTGTGCCCATGTCTGTCTTGCTGGTCAGACCTCTGTCAGGCTGGGAGATGACTTTGTAGATAGGAAATAATAGACAATATTGAAGACCGGAAAATCTGAAGAGTGCACTCGTCCTTTGGAGCGCGGGCTGTCCCAAGGCCATTCTACGCCTAACTGGGCAGAGACAACAGGCCGAGAACGGAGAATTCTTTATATCATAAAAATAGAATAATTGTAGAATATGTTGCCTTTACCTGGTTGATCCTGCCCCTGCACTACTCTTTCTGTACTTTTTCAGTCTGTGTCCTTCTGTGAGCAAGTGATGGGAAAGTTATTGTGTTAAAAATGTTATTTTTTTCTATGGTGGGGCCCTTTTAGTAAATGGTTTAGTACAATATTTCAAGTCCACAGCTACACCAGGTCTCCAAAAGCATCGGTGAAGTGGCATGAAGTTGAAATCTGGAGGATAAGCAAATGGAGGAGCAATGAGAAAGGAGAAGACACAATCCAAACTGTTATCTTATGGAAAATCACATTTCTGACTCTCCCAGACTGTAAACACATGATGCAGAACTACCTGATCAAAGGAGCTGACTTGAGCTTCCTCCTGTGCCTGAAGAGTTCCTGAAATTGAACCATGGAAATTATTCAGCTCACTATTAAGATTTGCACTGTTTCTGTAAGTCACAGAGAAGCATAATTGTAAGTGCAGACTAGGCAAATAGTGTTTGACATAGTATCCATCACTGGTGAACTTTCTTCTTTAATCAACCAAACACAGGTGATATGCATAGGGTGCAGTAATGCCAATGGACTGTCCAGAGTGGAAGAATTGATAATTCAGCAGGGAGGACAAATAAGCCCCTGGAAAAAAAAAAAAAAGCACTGAATCCTCTGATTCTCTGTCATAAAAAACTTAACATGCATTTCAGAATCTTGAGATTTTTGTTCCTTACCAGAAGCAGAACACAACTCCATCCAGTCATTAACTATGAGGTGGTCACATAACTATGCCTACAGTAATTGTGATCAGAGAGAACAAAGGTATCTAGATCTTCCAAAGTCTGGTTTGATTAACTCTATACATAAGCATACTAAAAATGATAAGTTGATATCTTAGAGAACTTGTATCAATATTATTAATTAGTACAAGAGTTAATCAAAGCTTGTAACACTCCTTCAGTAGAAATCTTTTATGTCGTCTGTTCTGGGGCAGGTATTTTTGTATCAAGAAAAAAAATACCACTAAATTTTATTTCCTATTGATCTGAAGGCATAGTGCCTCTTATTTATTTCAGGGAACAAAACTGATGAAACTGACAAAGGGATAAAAAATGAGATACCTATAACAAAAATAGAAAAGGGTCAAAAGAGGTAAAAAAAGTAATGATGGTAATAACCTACAAGTTGTAGGAAAAAAGTATTCTAAATTGGAAGATTTGAATGGAAGAATATCCTAACTTAATGCATGTTTTATATAAGATTATATAAGATCACTACTGCATCAAAAATTTAAAAGAAGCAGCTGAAAGCTACAGCATACTGAAAAAATATTTTGAAGATACTGGAAAATATAAACCTTTTACTAAGTGTGTCTCTCATAGCATAAGCAATATCTTTATGAATTTCATAACACAGCAAATTAAAGCCCAATGACAATCAGTGAGGTTTTTAAATCACTGCACTATGTCCAGATGCATATAATGACCATAATATCATAAAATATAACTAAGCACACATTTATTAAGTCAAAAGCATTAAAATTCTGGTAAATCACTTTCAAAAGAAAAACTTAAGATTTGCCTGGTTTTAAAGTCTGTGATTTTGGTCTGTGTATGTTAATAACATACCTGAAATTCTCAACAAATAACTGCCTATTTTGTACTTGAAATAAGAAATTCCAGTTTAAAAATGAAAAACTATGTACGTGTGTTTTTAAATTGTCACTGGAATGAAGAATCAGGAAGGAAATGCCAAACTGTGTTTTTTTAATGAATACACTTTAACTATTTCTCTGCACAAAACCTGCTTTTAGATTTTGATATATCCCTGATATTTAGATGATCAAAGATATAGAAGAGTGTGGCTGTCAGAACAGCACAGCATTACTAGAATCCTTAGAAAAACAGTTTTTTCCAACAGTAGTTTTAAAAAAAACCAGTATCTTCTAATGATTTTATATTCTTTTTCCAAACAACTGTACTTCAAAATGAATTTTAGCTTTCTTATTTTTTCCCTCAAATTGTTTTAATGAAGATTAATTTTAGGGAGACTTTCTTACTATTAGCAACGTCTCTTATAGGTACAATTCTTCCCTTCCAGCACCATTTCCATTCAAACTCCTCTATGGAGCAGCAGGCTGCAATTTCTGCATCTGTGCTGTAATTCTACTGTAATTCTTGCACAGAAGCCTAGTCAATCAACCCTGTCCTCCCGGTGCTAGCCAACTGTCCCTTTAATACATCCATAGAATTCAATATGAATTGAATGAATAGAATTGCAGTGCTAGGGAGACAGTCAGCTACTACAGAGAGACGGGATTGATTGACATTAAAGCATCTGTGGAAGAGTTATAGAAGAATTACAGCAGAGTCACTCAAATTGCACCCTCCACACCTCATGAGAGGAAAGGGAAGCTACAAGAGACACTACTAATAAATAAATCTGCCTTCCAACTATAGCTGCATCAAAATCTTTTTTTTCCTTTTTGTATCCCCAACTTCAATTTGCGAGCAGCTTTTTTTAACTATGTGAAAATCGGGACTTCAATTCTCAGTAGTTACAATTCTAAGACAGTTTTAATTCAAAGTCAGATGGCATTTTTTAGGCCAGAATGTAGCTTTTCCACTTCATTCTTCCCTTTCCTCACTACTGATACAGTTGGAAGTATATGGGACTTACTCGTATTGAATTGTAGGCATTTTTTAATATCAGAACAGGAATACACATAGTATTGTTGCTAGGTAAACACAGTTTCTGTTTTTCAGCTTGTCCTGGTTTAGGGCAAATTTGTGAGAAAACTTCTGAAGGGGTTTTTCTAGAAAGCAGATTCAAGTGGTCCCTCCTTCGACTGGGTTGGGAATATATTTCTTTGGAGAAAAGTGGAAAAAAAGTCTTTATTTAATAGGTAAAGCATCCACCAGCACCAAAAAAAACCCCAAAATGAACAACATTAAACAATAAAACCTTTTGCTGCTCTAAAAAAAATGAAAACTCAGAAAATTCCTTTCATGGGTTGTAGCTCGGCTCATTCAATCTCTTATCAATCCCTCCAGCGCTGGAAATGCCGCAGCCCAGGCCCTGTCCAGTGGGCCACAGGTGTGAGCTGTGGGTCCTGTTCTGGGTGTTCAGCCCAGAGTAGGTCTAAAGAGTTCTAAGGGAAAAAAATGAAAACTACAGTCCAGGGAATTTCTCTGCCTCAGCTAGCTAGAAACCTACTAAAAGCAAAGGAGAGCTCTGTCCTGCTGTCTGTCCGCAGACAGCACAGTGCAGGAGAAGGATGCAGCCGAGCAAGCACAGTTTCTGAAAACAAACTTAGTGCTTCTTCTCTCCTCTCCCTTCCCTCTCAGAACCAGTCTTAAAGGTGCAAAACTTATTTCTAGGCTAAACAGACAAAGGGGGATACAAGCATCATAAAGTCACCCCAGGACACAATTGTAATAATCTATAGAATTCTGTGATATGGTATTACTTATTTAAATTGCCTGGGTTCTCCTTTGATTTAATCACAAGAGAAGGTGAATGTGTTGAATTTAACTAAACACTAATTTCTTCTTTGTAATGAGTCTTGCTCCAGATTATGCAAACTTCATAAAGAAGTTAAATTTAACAAAAAAATTAAAGTCTTTCATTCTAGTTGCATGTTGGTTATTTAGAGGCACTGATATGAGAGATATATTCAGATAACATATGTAGGTTAGCTTTATGGTACCGTATGGATGGAAGCTTTATTTTGAAGATTTTTGTAGTTGTGCCTAAAGATAAAATTCTTGGTGTAATGCCAGTGGCAATAGATGTAGTTGACGTTGATGTTTAGACTGTAAATACATATAGTTTTTAAAGTTTCCTATTTTCATATGTTTTCAGGCATATTTGCCTTTGTCTTGTTTTTCTGCTGCCCACCAATAAACATCAATTATTTCATAATCAGTGAAACCTTAAATCATATTAAAAAATTTCTTTAAGTATTGATTTCCTCACAAATACTTTTTGAAGGTCTTTATAGACTGAGATGGATATTATGACACACATTTCTCCAGATTTACCTCTGCAGCTATAAATTCTAGAAGTGTTTTCAATTAAATAATCAGATTTTGAAAAAAAATTTGAAACATTTTATTCCACTGTGAAGACTCATGCTGTTATCTTATCTATGTTAAAACAACTGGACAGAATGTTTAGGCTTATTTTTTTATTACTATTTTTATAGTATTTTCAATAATAAATCATTACAAAAACCAGTTCTTTTGAGGTAACGGAATGTTTTGAATTATCTTGAATAAATCCACTTACAGTTTTGCAGTGTTCCAAAACAAAAATAGGTACAGAAACTCTTTTTCTGAAGTCAGTTACCACAGAAAGGAAGTGTAATAATAAAATCCTCCATGAGATCATACTTTATTGATCTAATCAGCTTAAAAATGTATGGATTTTTATGTGGCTACATTTCTATTTTATTTAACTGAAACAAATGTCTAAAAAATGTATGAATTATTAATGCTTAATTGTAACATTGTTTGGGGTTTTTTTTTATAGTGATGTCAATGAAACAAATCATCCATTTCAGGCACACAAGTTACATAAATCAAAGGTACAATAATTTATATGAATGATGCAGCTCAAAAAATATTTTGAGCATGCTAAAAAAACCCTTACAGTGCTTAAAACCAGTTCTGTGATCTTCAAAATGCTAAGTGCATAAGGAAATGGACCAGAAGAAGAACAGTTAAAGGTGATCAGTTGGCTTGTCAAGAAAACAGTTTGTTAAAGATGAGAAGACTAATCTCTCCTTGCTCTTGTGTCCAAAGAGAAGAGGAATAAGGGAGATCACAAAATTGCTTCTATTTGCAACAGAAAACCAAGGATGGTTAAGAATAGATCAATGTCTTGAAGACCAAAGAGAGTGAAAGGCATCTGTTTCCATTGTTTGTTCATTTGGATATTTTTTGTTCAGTTAAAATGAAAACAATTAGTGCTACAAGATGCGTACTGATAACTTTTATCTTCCTTCTCAATTGCCACAAAGGTAAAACCTGCAGTCTGTCCTCTATATACTGCAGACAAGGCACCACCTGGTATTCCCAAGTCTCATACTGTCTTGTTAGTGAAAAGAAAAGCAAAACTGAGAAGCATATGAAAACTTCTTTCTTAGGGAAACTCAATATAGGAATGGGCAGTCATGCACCATAAATTCTCATTTGCTATATTTGTTAAAGCACATCAGAATATTCAGACTGAACATTCATGCTGCCTACAACAATCTTCTTGTAATGTTGGATCTGTAATTGTCTCCCTCAGCATCTCTTTTCCTTGGATATCCTTCATCAGACAGTGAGATAAAGTAAGATAAACACAACTTAAAGAACAATGCAATAGCTTATTGGCTGATGCTCAAAAAACGAGCGACTGGAACTAATACCTTCTAGACCAAGCATTTATTGGCTCAAAAAGCCCAAAGAGACAATCAACAAATCTTTGTGACCAGGCAGTCACCTACCAGGTGGGGAAAGGTCAATTTTCATTGCTGCTAGTAAGACATTAATTATCATCATGATGCTTGTTGAGGATCTTTTTAATTCTTTATATTTTTTCAGATAAAGTCATAAAACCATGAGTTGGAAGGGACTCACAAGTATTTGTCTTATTCAATCCCTGAACTATTAATGAATTCTGTCTCAACAATATTGTCTTCTTTTACCTTTCTCAATATATTTCTTTCCTGGTTGGAGAGTATGGAGATGACTAGTGATACATGAACTTGTATCATGGGAAGGTTGGAATACATTTAAGGAATTTTTTCCTATATCATGACATTTGTTCAGTTACAGCCCTTTTCCTTGGAGATACCCTTGGAAATCTTAAAATTTCTCCAGATGCAGTCTTTACATGTCTACTCTCATTGAAATTCTTTGAGCAGTAATTTAGACTACATGACTTCCAGAGGTCTCGTTAAACCTAAATTGATTTATGATTCTATGACATTTTCCAGAAAGGAATGCCCTGGATAAATGTCTGTTGAAGGAGACAAAATAAAGTGCACAGGTATATGGAAGGACAATGAGAGAAGTCCTATAAAGATTTTACAGTGAGAGAAAGGAATTTGCAAAGGAAACTCATAGAAACATACAAAGTTTTGGGTTGGAAAAGACCTTAAAGACTATCTAGCTCCAATACCCCCACCATGGTCTCAGTCACCTTTTACTACACCAGGTTTCTGAAAGCCCCATCTAATCTGACCTTGAACACTTCCAGGGATAAGGCATCCAAAACTTCTCAGAGCAACTTGTTCCAAGATCTCCTCACCCTCACAGAAAACAATCTCTTCCTGATGTCCAATCTAACCTCTTTAAATTTAAAGCCTTTACTCCTTGTCCTATCAGCACCTGTCCTTGTAGAAAGTCTCTTCCCAGCTTCTACAGGAAGTCATCATAAAGATCAAGCTGTGAGAGATGTGGAGGAGAAAAAAGGACATTAAAAGCTATTCTTTCAGATGAATTGCAGACATAATTTCTCCATGCAACCCCATAATTTTTGGAACTTCCTAGATGTATTCATCATTCTTTATTTAATTCTATGCTTTGCTTGTTCAGATGAATGCTCCCTTCTTCAAACCTAGATGAGCCTTACATAGAGGGAAAGACTTCAGTTGAGAGAAATAATATACACCTAAACAGGTCCACAAGATCTTGAAATCTGGATGTCTGTGCTGTTGGAAACTATAAACAAGTTAATGTTGTCATCCATGTTCTCCCTCTAAAGAAAGCTGTTAATGAATAATTTGTTTTAAATCACGCCAAAAACATTTTCAAGAAATTGCTCAGTCCTGATCTTAATGATAAAAATAATATCATTTGAAGTAGATCTCATTGTCACTTAGGCTAGAAAGGAACATTAGCCTTGTTCTGTATGTTATGATTTTATTGCTATTGTAACCTTGGAAAACATTCAAAGGCAGAGCCAATATTTCTTTCAAAGGGAGTACCAGAAATCTTGTTCCCTGTATCAGTGTTATTATTTTCTTTTTTTTTTCCCTTTTATTTATATTGCTTTAACTCACTCTCAGCCTAGAATACAGCTGTTTGGTTTTTCTTTGTATGTTAACACTGTATCATGCAAATGAAAGCTTTCCTGGCACAAATCATGAAATAAATAAATATTCTATATAAAGAAAATATTCCTAAATTGCCTTGTCAGTGTAATATATTATGCCTTAAAATTTGACTGGTGTTCCCAGTCACCCAATTAAGCAAATTTTATTCCCAGTCCAGTAATACAAGGGTGAGTATACATGACTGAAGTAGAGGTTCTACATTTTTTGGTCCAGTCATCCTTCTGACATCATATTGCTTTTTCTTTACCTCTGAGGCTGACCAGTCTATTGCATGATAGAGGACAACAGCACAACATTAACAGCAGCTGTTGAGGTTTTCTGTGTATATATGAAATAAGATGTGAGGTAGATAATGAACAGTGGAGCCTATCAGATGTGAGGTAGATAATGAACAGTTCGTGTCTAATGACTGCTACCCATACAACAAAAAGTTTGGCTGGTGCAACACAGCCCAGCTTTAACTGTCCATAAAGTTCTCTCTAGCATAAACTTTAATATAAGTCCATAAACAATGTAAAACATTATCAGAGATAATCAAACAAGTGCTAAGTACATCAATCTTGGATTTAGAAGCTGTGCAACTATATTTGTACAATGCCTCATCCAACTGAAGTGGCTGAGAAAGAAATTTCACTAGCCCAGGCACTCATTAGCACTGCATCAACAAATCTGCATTGTCTGTGGAAATCTGAGGGCATTGCTATTCACTGTTTTGCCACAGTGCATCAACATATGAGTTCTGGTTGCTTGCTTTAAGCTGTACTGAAAATACAGACCTCATGGATTACTGAGAGTCATCATGCGCTAGGAAATCAACAGATCATAAAAGGAAAAAGTTAGTTCAAACAATGCTGCAAAAAATAAATTTTAACTGTTTCCTTGCCAGATTGGGTCTCATGGATTTGTCCACATTAAGTTCCTTAAATGGTATCAAATATGATCTCCTATTGCTGGCAGTTTTTAATTCTCCCAGTCCCTGCTTTTGTCTTTTATGGCTCAGGTAGCGTTGCTGGAACACTAACTGGTGAAGATCAAGACAAGGAAGTCATTAAATACCTCAACCTTCTCCATATCCTGGTTAACCAGGTCTCCTGTTTCCCTTTGGAGAGGGTTCATGTTTTCCCTAGCCTTCTCTTGCCATTAGTGTCATTGGCCAGGTTTAGTTTTATCAGGGCTTCAGCTTGCTTAACCTGATCTCTGGCTGTTTGGATAATCTCTCTGTATTTATCCCAGGTTAATTGACCTTGTTTCCACTCTCTGTGGGCTTCTTTTTTGTGTGTGAGGTTGTTCAGGAATTCCTTGGTTATCCACACAGGTCTACTGTTATTTTTGCCTAAGGTGATCCTTCAATATTAACAAGCTTTCTTGAGCCCCTCTTCTCTCCAAGGCTTTATCACACAGCACTCTACCAAGCAGAACCCTGAAGAAGCCAAAGTTTGTTTTCTAGAAGTCTAGGGTAGTGAGCTTGCTGTGTGCTCTTCCCACTTCACTAAGGATCTCAAAGTCCACCATTTCATTGTCACAGCAGCCAAGGCTGCCCTTCAGCATCATGTTCCCCACCTCAACAGCTCCTTCTTGCTGGTAAGAAAAAGGTTCAATGCAACATCTCCTTGCTGTACTTGGAGAGGGCCACCAACATGTTCTAAAAACTTGCTTATGCCCGTCTGTTTTCCCTCCACACAGAAAAATTGATGTGATATTGGGGCGGTTGAAGTCCCCCACAGGGGCTTGTGAACATGAGGCTGCTCCTGTTTGTCTGTAAGGGGCCTCAGAAGCTCAGTCTTCTGTTGGGTGGGCTGCCCCAGACCCACACTATAATGTCCCCTCCTGTCCCTGCTCTCTCTTTAATCCTGACCCATAAACTCTGAGGCTGCTGCTCATTTATCCCTAGGTGGAGCTCCATTCACTCCAGCTGGTCATGCACATGGAAGGCAGCACCCCCTCTTTGTCCTTCCTAAAGAGCCTCTATCCTTGCATTCCATAGCTGCCATTCCACCACATCTCCACGACAATAAGATCATAGCCATGCAGGTGGACGTGTTTTTGTAACTCCTCTTGTTTATTCCCCAGTATGTGTTAGAGGTATTTAAGTTGGGCCCAGGACAGGATGGAGCTGACTTCCTGGCTTCATTTGCAATTATTATTTTCAGGAAGTATTTCTAAGCAGGTATTTACTTCATGAAGTTATACAAAAAAAAACCACCTTACCTGTCACAGAACAGACTCTATGCAAATAAAAAAGCTAGAAAGTGAAGTCTCTACAGATCTAAGATGAGATGACAAAAGAAGCATTATAAAAGTAGCAAGAGAGATAAAGGGTAATAACCCAAATATTCAACATTTGAAATAAGGCACAGGAGGAATTTTAAAGAAATGTATGTACAATATTCTCTCTAAAAATAATGTAGAGATGAAGGTAAAGTTCAAGCACCCAAACCCATTTAAAAATACCAGAGGTCAGTTGTTCTCAGGCTTAGATTAATGGCACATTTGTGTTTGTATATCTTACCAGCATTTTGTCCTCCTGCTCTTACTTTTAGTGTTCTAATCATATATTCAACTTCAAAATAGTTTGATTTCTTTTTAAAATTAGCAGTGAAGGGTATGTTTTCTTCTTTTCCTCCACAAGTATAACTCTCCAGAGGGATACTGGCCTGAAGCCCAGGAGTAGTGCTGGAGGCTTAGACTAATAAATCATTTTTAATCGGATAGTTTGTATCACTGTAGTAGTGTTAATTTCCTTGTAATATCTTTGTGTCCAGAGAACTCACTGTGGTTTCTTTCAGCTTTCACAGTTTCATCTTCTGAATTCAAAAGATAAATATATAAAGTAGAATCCCCCACATATGCAAAATTTGAGGTACTAATAGATTATTAATTAATTGAGCTTTCATTTCTAAATTCAAAGTGAGACAACCATGTTATGCAAAACATAATTTCAAAGGAAAATTTAAAACTATACCAAAATGATTGCTTCTTTTGTATAGATGCAAACTAAAAAAGCAGTTGCCTGTCATTTTCATTCCTCTCTGTTCATCATTACATTAATAATATTGAGTTTATCAATACTGAAAACATTAGTAGGAATTTGTATCTTCTCATATCCTTGTCCTTGTTTCGTTTATGTGCATGAATAATCTAAAAATATTTACTGAAATTTTTTATCCTCAAAATATGTGTAATATATTTGCATCTACAATAAAATAAATGAACTAGACAACAAAAGGGTATATGAAATCCCTGAAGAACGTATAACCTGAAATAAATCAGAATATTTTAAGAATAAAGTAATGAATCCATTTCATTATTTCTTGCAATGAGAATAGCAATCTGAACATTAGGAAGTTCAGAATGTAATGCATCATGGACTTCCATATAGAGAGCAGAAAAGCAATTCTAATAAATAGGCAGATCATATAAAAATGATTTGTATCAATATCTATCAGTCTGAACTCTGACAGTAGTGCACCCACTGTTTCCCCCAAAGTAGGCAATAATGAAAAAGTGTCTCTTCCATTTATGCATTAATTTCAGGACTGATTGCACCTAACCACATTGAATCTGTCCACATCCTTTTCAAGCATGGCAACTAATGATCACAATTCCTGTCATGTAGATCAGTGCTTCAACATCCGGTTGGAAATTGTCAACTCTGCATACTACAAATCTATGCTCTGTCAATATTACAAATGGATAAGCAGACAGGTGCCATTTCAGAACTCCTCTCATTCTGTTTTAAGCTATGCTGAGCCATTTTGTCAAATAAAGCTCAAAACCATATTTCCCTGAGCTCAAAAAATGTTTCCCTGCATTTGCTTTTTAATACACAATATTGGAGGTGTCCATTTCCAGTTTCTAACCCTGATTCAATTTTTACTTTTCAGGATGGTACAACTTTAAAGTATAATGTCCCAAAATAAAACACTGAGAAAATATCATAACAATTTTGTATGCTTGTATGCTAGCTTTTCAGCTAGGCAATAACTCATACATAGAGATTGTCTAATGGATCTTATGAAGATCAAATTAATTAATTTTACAGGCTGGAGAATTGAGAACAGTCCTGCTGAGAAGGACTTGTGGGTTCTGGGGCACAAAAGGGTGGACCTGAGTCAGCAATGTGCATTTGCAGTCCAGAAAGTCAACCATATCCCAGGCTGCATCAGGAGAAGACGTGGCCAACAAGGGAGAAGACGTGGCCAGCAAGTCCTAGGAGACCTCACCTGGAATACTGAATCCAACTCTGATGTCCTCAGCACAGGAAAGATAAGTTCTTGTCAGAGTGAATCTGGAGGAGAGCCATGAGGATGATTGGAGGGATGAAATATCTCTTCTATGAGAAATGTCTGAGAGAGCTGGGGTTGTTCAGCCTGCAGAAGAGAAGGCTCTGGGGAAACCACATTGCAGCCTTTGAGTACTTAAAAGAACTTTTTGAGACAGATGTGGACAAACATTTTCTCAGGGTCTGTTGCAATAGGACAAGAGGTAGTGGTTTTAAGCACATAAAAGCTCAACTTAGATTTGATATAAGGAAGGAGTATTTTACAGTGAGGGTGGTATGCCCCTGGAGCAGGTTGCCCAGAGAGGTGGTGTATATCCCATCACTGGAAACATTACTGCTCAGATTGGATGGGAGTCTTAGCAACCTCTTGTAGTTTAAGATGTCCTTGCTTATTGTAATGGAAGTTTGAACTAGATGACCAGTAAAGATATTAAACTGTTCCATAATTCTATGATTCTATGATTTTCATATTTATGTCTATCGCCATCTTCTTTAATGACTGCCTAATTCCAAAAAATAATAAAGAAATTAGAGTGAAGGGGGAAAAAATGTATACATCAGGACTAAATTATTGTGAGAGAATAATTATTTACAACATAAGTTTCACTTTAATTACCATGCAGAACATAATAAAAGCTAAAATGAAATAAAATACAACATGATCAATAAATTGCATAAAGTGTTAATCATGTCAAATAAGGGACATTGTAGACAATCTAGAAAAGGTCAGTGATGATTTACCTACTACTGTAAAAATCTTCTTGACAACAGAATGCTAGCTTTTCTGAAGGAATAGACATTTAAAAAGTTACAGAAGAAGAATGAATGCTGTCAAATTAGGCAAAAAGAGTACTTACAAACTAGGAATGACAAAGAGATAATCATGCTTTCATCAAAACTTCTGCATAAAATAACATCTACTGTTAAAAAGTGTGAAGAGTTTTGTTTGTAATGAATATTTTGACAGATATGTCATACAGGTTTCACCTCTCCTCCAAATTTCCATTCTATTAACACAAAAGAACAAATGGAAGAAAAACATCTTTGGTAGTATAGTAAATGCACATATATACGCATACATATTTTAAAATATATATGTGCCCTGATGGTTAAGGAATATGTAGTCTGACCTTTTGAATATTTTCTGATTTATTTGCTTTGTTAATCTCCTACCTATGTTTTTAAGATAAACACCACAAGAAACTTCCATTGGATTTTTATTTCCAAAAGGTTTGATGCATTCTCTAGCTACTTAAAAGATGTTGATCTAAGCCTCATACCAACAATGTGAACAAGTGCCCTTTTCAGGTCACAGATTTTTTTATGCAAAGAGAGATCCATAAATATTTTTAATTTTTTTTTTCAGATGGAAGAAATGTGTTCTCATTTCTATAGATATTAATTTATGATGTGATTTTTTTCACCCTGTACCATTACCAAGCTATTTCAAAAAGTGTAGAATAAACTCAACACCAATCCATTTATCCATATCTCTATGTTTTTGTGTTTGTGTCCTTACATTTATGCAGTCTCCCTGTCTGCCCATGTAAAGTCTGTGGTGGGTTAATCCCTGCCAGACACTATGCCTGGCTCTTGCTCCCTCCCATCTTTCACAGGATGGGATCAAAACAGAAGGAAGGCAAGAAGGCGTGTGGATCAAGATTATGACAACTCAATAAATTAGGCAAAAAACAGTTAAGTGACCAAAGCAGAAAAACAATTTCTTTTAGTTCTTCCCATTAGCAAGCAGATGTCCAGCTGCTTCCTGGGAAGTAGGGCCCTTAGCATGCATAACAGTTGCTTGGAAACACAAAGACCACAATCACAAACTTCCCTCTTCTTACTATTTTCCCTGAGCTTCTTACTGGTAAGCATGACAGTTCTCAGTATGGAATATCCATTTGGTCAGTTTGATTGTCTCAGCTATGTTCACTCTCAAATTCTTGTCCACCCCAAGCCTACTTATTCTGAAAGAACATGAGGTGAAGAAAGCAAGCCTTGGTGCTGTGCATTGCTGAGCAATAGATAAATGATTACTGTGTTATCAACACTTTTAGCCACAAATGTAAATCAAAGCATTGTATGGGTTGCCATGAAGAAAGTTTACTTCATTCCACCCAGGCTCAATTCAAAATCTCATTTCCTATTTGCAGATGTGAGGAAAGAGGTACATTTTATACTTCCTCCATCTTTCTAATTTTTACCATGTTGCACAAAGAGAAAATTATGAGACTACATCAAGAGTGAACCTAAAAATAGTAGTGTACCAAGAAAAAGTTGACAGCTCTACTCAGGTTTCTTTGTGGGTTTTTTTTGTTTTGTTTTGTTTTGTTTTGTTTTGTTTTGTTTTGTTTTGTTTTGTTTTTTGTTTTGTTTTGTTTTGTTTTGTTTTTTTAAACAAATGGGTTATGGAAGCCAGAAAAGAACCAGAGATCACAGAGGGAGGGAAGCATACAATTATATTGGGTCAGGGCATTGGGACAACCTAATCAGGTTTTACTCTCTTAGTGACCCTAATTTTTACATAAGTAGAAGATAGAAACAATAGAACAGATATAGATATATATACACACATATCCATATATGCACACTCCTAAGTATTATATTAAATTTATACTATTGATATAAATGGTTTAGATATGGAGAACACATCAGTCTTTAACAATACCACAGTCTTGCTGAGAATGTTGAAAAACAGGTGGACATTGCCCATTCACATAAAAGGATGCACAGATGAGTTTTCAGTAAAGCTTCACTATGAATTTTGGGTTTTTTTTGTTTTACATTATCTGAAAGAGTGAGTTATGTAGCTGGTGAAAAATATTTCCATATCAATTAAATTTAATGTACTTGTCTGTGACTCTGGAAAGGCTTCAGAACAGCTGGAGCAATTGACATTGTGACAACTACCTAAGAATTATCACTATATAGTAGAGCATAAAACTTTAAAACCACTTCTAGAATCCGATGGATTTACACCTGCAAAACCTCAGACTTACAAAACAGAATAGATAGGCTTACACACTTTAATGTCAAAGCAGGTGAGACAGGAAAAGAACTAAATTTTCCAAACAAATTAGGGATTCATTACGTCCTATCAAGTACATCTTTCAACTATACAAGAAAAGGATGGGAATTCTGTCCCTTATTGCCAAGCCCCACAGCTTAGTAGACAGCTAGTACCTAAAAATCAACAACAAAAACAACATCAAAAAAACTTCGAGCATACAGAGAAATTATTAAAAGAGTCTTCATTAAGATTACATTAAAGCATGGGTTTATACTTTCCTCTCTGGCAAAATGGAATCTCTCCCAGATCCCAGGTACAGATCTATGGTGCAACTGACTTTCTGTGACTATTTTAAGGGAAAAAATAATAAGTTAGTCAAGTCAGTCAGCAAGTCTTTTTTAAAACAAACCAGTTATTATTCAAAATCTAAATAAGGGGGATTTTATCTCAGCTTAGACTACTTGTAACAAATATATTTCAAGACAATAAATAGAACATCTGACTGAACACAAATCCTTCAAAAACAAAAGAATAACCAATATCAGAGTGTCAAGAATATCAGAATGTCATTGGAAAGTTATTTGATGCTTAAGCATATTTGCAGAATGTTTCTGTAATTAGGTTTAGCAATTTAAAACATATTTTCTTTTATAATGAACACTTAATCACAGAAAAAAAGTAATAAATTTTGAAAAAAGAAGACAGGATTTTGTAAATAGAAGTAAAGTAAATTATTGTACTCGTGGTTATTCATTTCCTCTAACATTCAAATATCAAAACCTGAAAGAGAGCAAACAGCTCACCTCTTTCCCTTGAAAGTAATTAAAGATAAAATATGCTTTACAGCTGTCACACAAATGAAATAATGGAAACACAATTTCCAATAACAGAAAGAAGAAATAAGTTTTTCTATTATTAGAATTATGTCAAACATACATAGTACTTTCTACTAATATGGAAAAGTCAACATCAGTAGCAAAATTATTTTCACTCCCTTTAAATACTGTGAAAAGCTACATAGAAACTTAGCTATAGTGATACTTGGAAAGCTTCTGGAAATTTTTTTGTGTGTGTGTCCTACAGCCCCCAGTGCCCTTATTTCTGTCATGGGAATCAAGTATAAAGTCAGTTTATTCATTTTCACACAGAATTCGGTGTCTGGGCCTTCTAGTGCTGAGAAGAGGAGATAAAATTTATATGTGCACAGCAAGAAGCAGAGCTTGAGAAGAACAAAGGTTTTGTTATTGTGCAAAAATTCTGGCATCTTTGGTTACAACAGACAACAAGAGATCTCTTCCCTCGTTTACAAAGATGTTGCAAACTATTTTCTTTGCACAGATGTGAGCCATCAGCCTAAAAACCAGACTTCTTGAATAAAAATCAAAGAATTCATAACATTAATTTTTAGGTTCATCAACATTAGAGATAAAAGAATGTCTCTAATGTAGCACTTGGGGATACATTGCTAAGATTTAAATCCAATTGTTTGGGTTCCAGTCACAGGATAGGAGTTGCAACACAGAATAAAATTCAAGAACTTTCCCCACACATTTTTTTTTATTTTTCAGAGGGTGTGAGTTATGATTTACAGTTATTACTGAACTGAAAATATTCTGTATAGGCTTCAATTAGAAATGGAGTAATTAATTTAGTAAAAATGTAACTCAAGTCTTTCTGCACTACACTTTAACACTGCTATATCTTCAAATAAGTCATTAAATACACTGTGCAGTGCAAATCCATGGAAGACTAGGAAAAATCTAAGGAAAGACTTGGAGAGAAGACTGAATGAAGGGAAGTGCAACGCAGAAAACAAAACAGAGAAATTAAATTGATTAGAAGAGTTGAACAAGGAACAAATATTTGCTGCAAATCTATAGCCAAACAATTAGTATAATAACGTAGAACATGATATTACAGTATAGATATCTTTAAGAACCTCTTAAGAAACATGTAATGTCTTTTGTCCCTACTGATTCAGGAGCACTGACAACGACTTTCCTTTGATTGTTCTAGACAATTTGAATAACAGAAGATATCTTGTAACCTTCAGACCTACTATAAAATTTTGAATTTATTTCAAAACATGATTTGTGCCTGCTAAATTTGGTAGGCAAAATTTTGAATGGCTCAGTAAAAAATAAAAACCTCCCTTTTTCTCCCTGCTTTCTTACTGTCCTTTAGTATGGATGGCTACAAGGATAGTTAAGATACACATAGCATATGCAGAATGGGGACAATGACCCAAACTTCTTACACCACTCTGCCCTTGTAGCACAGAAGCCTCGGAGAATTTTTAGCCTGACACTCTAGCCAGAAAGATGTGAGGCAGTTAGAATTGAGAAAGCTGGGAACTCTGGAAGTCTGAAGTAAAGCAATCAAATAATAGAAAACCTCACAAATTGTTTTAAAAGAGGGAAACGAGAAAGAATCATGGATAACAGAGAAGAAAGTGTAGAAATTAATTAGAGAAGAAAGCATAGAAACTAATTATAGGAAAAGACTGCAGAATTGTTGGGCATTCAATGAGAATGGATTTTGTATTAAAAACATTGAACCTTTTATTTTACTAGACAGCTAATCATCTACTCCTCAGTCTTTTGCTAAATAAATAAATAAATAAATAAAATTTAAAAAAATATATATACATAAAGGGTCAATAGCAATGACACTTAATATATTCCCTGTTTTTCCCTAATTGCAAATACTGAGTCAGCAGTGATATTGAGAAGACTTTTATTTGTAACTGTGTGCAACATTTTAGGTAAAATGATTACACAGTGCTATAGGGTGAAACAAAAGCATTACCTTGTCAATTTATAGCACATATAGCACAGGAAGAGCAATGACCTGTTGGAGCCAGTCCAGAGTAGGGCATCCAGGATAATTAAAGGAATGGAAGCACCTCTTCTGTGAGGAAAGCCTGAATATCCTGGGTTTGTTCAGCCAGGAAAAGAAAAGGCTTCAGGGTGACCTAATTGTGGCCTTCCAGGTCCTAATGGGGACCTACAAAAAAATGGAGAAGAACATTTTGCAAGGGCATGTAGTGACAGGATATGGGGGAAATGCTTCAAACTGAAATAGAGTAGGTTTAGATTATGCATTAAGGGAAAATTCTTTACTGTGCAGGTGGTGAAGCACTGGAATATGTTGCCCAGATAAGCTGTGGTTGCTCTATCCCTAAGAAGGTTCAAGGAAAAGTTGGGTGGGGCTTGGAGCAACCTGTCTAATGGAAGGTGCCCCTGTCCATGACAGGAGGTTGGAAGTAAGTGATCTTTAAGGGCTCTTCCAACCCAAACCACTCTGTGATTCTATCACTCTATGAACATGCAGTTATCTTCTCAAAAACTTAAGCCCTTTTAAATCCTGAGTATTCTTTTCCAGAGGAGTTCAGGATTCTTCATGCTATATTACTTATATATATTCCTATGTATTAAATGGCCCCTTGCAGCCTTTTTAATAATTATTCATAAAACTCAGTCTTTTAAATACATTTCTTTGAAGAAAAGAGTGAAGCACTGCATGCAGCAAATCTCAGCGGATCTTAACTGATCTTTTTTGCAGGAGGTTCATTTCCTCATTATTTGATGACTAAACAGACTCTTCACACTAGAATAGGCACAAGGTCATAGTCTGTAATTTCTGACCTCCTGTAAAATATAATAATTTTACAGTTTCTTATGGATATCTAGAGGTTCCTGAATATCAAAATATGACATTTTCTTCCCTCCTGCTAATTGAATATTTTAGTAATTTCAACATACCTTGGATGTCAAATGTGAATATTAATGCACATTTTCTTCTGCAGGAAAGGTACATAAACATTATATGTATGTATGTGCATGATTACTTCAATTTCTCTTTTTAAAGATCTTTTATTAAATCTAGCTGAATGCATGGAACTAGACAATTTTGGATTTTTTTCTGCATCAGAACACATAGCATGAAATCATAATGTTTTCTCAATATATAACATTTTCTTATCCCCTGCTCTTCCCCATCTGCAGGCATGACCTAATATTCCCCAAAAATAAAAAGACTTTGTCAAATTCATTGGGTATTTTATTGGCAAATATATTCAAAGAAAGGAAATTAAAAATCAGACATATGGATGATATATTTGAAAACTTAGGGCTTTTTTCCTGATATAAAATATTATCTGGCTGCCATCTATAAACATATTTAATATGGATGATGAAAAATGAAATAGAAATTGTATACTTCATTTCTTTAATTTTCACAATGGTTGTGGAACGGTTCCAGCAGCTATAATCTTACAGGGGTGTGATCTTTTCTAAATCCATAAGTGTAACAGAAACTGTGTGCACATCTTGACAGCATAGAAAGAGGTAAGTGGTACAAGCCTACATGGTTTCCCACTCAAGTTCCTCTTATATCATGATGTTTTCTCCAAATTAACATTACTTCATTGTGTAGTTACCTTTTGCATTGTAAACTCAATTTAGCAAGACTCAGATATTTTTTCAATTATATTTGACCAAGATAAAAGTCATAAAGTGATATAACATAAAAAACATCAACTATTCTATATCCCAATTTATGTAAACATAAATTGTTGTAGAATAGATACAGTACGTAGAATGTCAGGTGTCTAAGTATGTAGGGGCTATAATTCCAGAAATTTCCATTTTGAAGCAAGGAATTTGCATGGAGTTGTCTATAGATTTCCCAAAATTAATCTGGAAAAGAGAACAATTATTGAGGAATTAAGGGAAGTATAAATTAAATGAAAACATAATCTATAAAGTATTTTAGATATAGAAGTTAAAATTTATGTAAGCAGAAATGGCAGAGCAGCAGCATGCACTCCTCATTCAGGTTGCTACTTAGCAGCATATATCATGTGGGTTTCCTGAATGACTCCTGAGATTGTACCAAATCAGGAGTAAATTATTCATTGGCATGCATTTTGGAGATTGGTCTCACGTGACTTACAAGCAATAGTTCTGATTAAAAAATAATAGGGAGAAATGAAAGGAAGAGTCTTCATAGCCATGACTCTCAGATTCTTTTTTTGGTGCTCACTCAGAAGCGTTTTTATAAACCTAAATAGTCCAACTACACTAAGCATGCAATGAAGCAAAAGTGGATCATATACCCTTAATTCCACTTTGTACAGGTAGTTACATCACCTTGAATAGAATTCATTTTAACCTGCAGCCAGCTTACTGCTGTAACTTGGGTATATTATCCTTTCAAAAGATAAAGCTATGTTTCAAAGAAACAGAGCAGTTAGAAGATGTGTAAAACTTATGGTCTTTCAGCAAACACAAAAAAAGATTGCAATATAATAGCTATTTTTAGAGTAACAGTAACACTAAATACCAACAAGGAAGCCAATGGAACTTTTTTATGAGATATTGCTTATTCTGTATTAAAACAATGTGTAACACAATGTCTGGCTTTTTCATGCTTTATTTGCCTTTTCTTATTGACAGTTTTTTTTTTTTCCTATATTGGTTGCTAACAACACTCAACTATATGCAAAAATGAAGAAATCATGAAGTCTGAATGAAGAGAAGTTCAACTTTGGCACCACAAAGAAAATGTTTATACAGTGCTTACTTACCCATCAGCTGAAGTTTGACTAAATCCAGCAGAAGGCCAGGCAAATATGTTCCTAAAACTTTAATATATGCCACAAGGAAATTGAGTATGCCATTCTCCCCATCTTCTAGACACCTGCCTCTACTTATTTTGTAATAAAATGTGAAATTGCTTACTTATGAATCCATAACAATGAGAGAAATGAAAAGGAATTCCACTAGAAAAGTAAAGAACTTTTCACTTTTGACAGAAGCTTTTTGTTCAAGGGAAACAAAATCAAAAAGAATAATTTGATACATATTGCTTATTTTAGATAGATATAGCCCATACAGTTTAAAATTACTTATAAGATTTCTTGGAGTAACATTATGCACAGAAGTTTACTAATAATGCTGTTGACAAAAAATTACTTATAAGTTCAAATGAAATACTAACACTGTGAAATGCTGTTCTCATAATCACTATACCAGTTAATCATTGTTGCCAGGAATAAACAAACAAATAAAAAAATGAGCCATTTAAGTAATTTGATCGCCTTAGAAACATTTGATATCTTAATGCTACTGACTCAGAAATCTGTAATGGAGCAATGTTCTCAAAAACATGATAAACAAAATCTGGTGCAAGGTAAGTTAAGCTATTTTAAGTTACCAGACTTCTGAACATTTAAAATTAACTTTATGAAAACTTTAAAAACATGGGGTTTAGAACTAGACTTGGAAGAAAAAAGTTGAGCTCTTTTCAGAAACTTCATAGAAAATTAGTGCATTGGAGATGCTAAACTATGCTTGCCAAATTATTCCTTGAAACATTTTAAAAAACACCCCCCACACAGATAAATAAAATCAACAATAAAACTAATTTTTTAAATTATGAATGATTCTGTTTTTGATTGGTTCAATCAATTTAAAACACATGAGTAATAATTAATTACAAAACTAGAAGCTAGTAATTCTTCTGGCAAGAGGAATCTTGAGCAAGCCATATTTTGAGGTGCAAACATGTCCTAAAGTTGTTATAAATTTTATGTGACAACTTGTATAGAGACATTAGCATAGGCACTGATTTGCACGGATACACTTATATGACACTGTGCATATGTGCACAAATAGTATCTTAAGAGAAAAAAAAAAAGTGGGATGTAATTAATAAAAATAATTTGAGTATAAAACTAACATCCTTTCTGTAATTTGCTCAATGGCATTACATACACCTGGATCTCTCTCCCATCAAAAAAGAAGACACTTAAGAAACCAAAAGTAACGATGGAACTCACAGTACATGGTTTAGTACAAAAACTCTTGCAGCCACAGAAGTACACATAGATTTTTTCTTCCCTATGTAGAATTCCTAAGAAGGTTTGGAGAGTTCTTAAAAACAAAAATTCTAGACCATTTTTAGGCTGTATGGTCTTAGAAACTGTGAGAGGTTTTTTAAGTAGAAACTAATACTATAATGCTCTACTAATTCTCTGATAATACTTTTTTGGGTCTAACTGTGAGATTCAAATAACTCTGCTCTGGCATTTACTAATCTATTCCACTCAAACTATGGAAGGACTGATATAATAAATCCATCCTAATTTGCATTGACTGTAGATATAAAGAACACATGTAGATTAATATAATTAGATTAATATAAATACTAAAAATTACTGGATCTGTACTGTAAACACAGCTTGTCCTCCTATGAGCTGTATTGGTTTTAAGAAATTTCAGGTACTGTTCATTAAGATGAAAAGATAATAGACTTTAGTTCTATATTAAGTTTCATATGACATTTTGAGTAAGAGGCTAAAATTATAAAGAATCAACATATTGCATGTATTCAGAAGGCGGATTTATTGAGAGAACCTATGAAGGATTGTCACAAATTCTGTTTCAGTGGCTTTTTTAAGTCAAGAATGTATTAAAAAAATGTATGCTGTATTTTAATATGCTCCATTTCAGTCACATTTACTTCAACATGACGTACCACTTAATTCACTGAAGTCCTGTGGCCTGTATTGTGTCACATATGAGACTCGATTACACTGTTTCTCCTGGCTTTATGACATATGAATCCATTAATATCCGCAGAATTAAGCAGTTTTATGTCTGCTAGTTAAAGGCGCGTGACTGCATTAAAGGAGGCTAAAAAGTTACCATATTTCAATGTAAGATTCTTTCTAATGAACTCTTTACATAAGTAAAGATAATAAATAGAGCCTTTAGAAAGATGAAACCTTCAGCATACCTTCCCAAGCTACTTAGCTGGAGAACTGACTAATTTGGAAGCTTAGTGGCACCAGTTGCTCCCAGTGGCAATCTGCCTCTATTCGGGAAGAATCCACATGCATAAAAAATTACCATGATGATACATTGATAATCTAAGTGTTAGCGTGATTAACTATTTCACTTGTTTGATTTGATTTTCATTGCATATTTACCTCCTCATTAAATCTTTCTTTTCTCTCAAATCACCTCATTATGAAATACTTATTCAAGTAAATGGCTACAAATTTAGTGTATAATTTTCATTTTAGTACTCTGATGGGTTATATGCCAAAAACACTGGAAATAGGAAACACCATAAAAATAAATGAAAAATTTAATCTAAATTTTGTGTAATCATTCTTTAACCACTATTTCCACTGAAAATGCATGTAGCGAAACCTTCAAAAACTAAAATATATTTCTTTTATCCAACCTGTTATCTTTTTTATTTTGCCTCTGAATGTTTAAATATTTTCAATGGAAACATTTTGCAACCATCTGGTTCATAGGTGGCAACAAATTTCAGTTAAATAAACATTATTATATTCTTTCTGTTCAAAGTTCAGTCAAGCTCCAGAATTAATACACTTCTTTAGTGAAATAATACAGCAAATAATCAATCTACACTGATTTGGTATGGCAACAGTAGGGTGGAAAAGAGTATTAGTTATTCTACCATTTTTTCTATTTGCCCACTTTCTCATGTCTTACATTCTGTCATCCTTTTTTTTTCTGTTAAAAAAATACACTGTCAAAACTAAACAAACAAACCCAAATACATGAGAAAAAATGACCCTAAATATAAACAATAAAAGACACACACACAGGAAAGATCATCTTTTATTTTATTTTTTCCTCTTTGTCATAAATCACTCCCTTTTAAATCCTTGTATTTATATGTTATTTTTCAGAGCAATGACCTGTATTACTGCCTGTGAAATATTTAATAATAACAAACAAACAAATAAATAAAATAATTTGCAGCATTTAATGAATTATTGGGCAAAGGTAACTCACCAGATCATCAATTTGTGCATCTGCATTTAGTTGGTTATGTGTGACAGCATACATATTCTTCCATTGCATTGAGTGGAGGCCTGGTTGAGTGTTTGTGTGAAGACTTTTTCAGACTAGCAACCAATGCTTGATTGGTTTGATGTTTGCTCAGCTCTTGATTGCAGTCTCTGAATTGATAAAGTCTCCAACAACCATAATGGGAACTTAGGGACCTCCCTCCTGTATTTCCACCTGAAGTGCAAATCTAAAGTTAGACAAGATGAATCCCACACACAAGAACTTAAAAAGATGTAATGTTCTTTCATGCTGACTAAATATTTTCAGTAATGACTCTCATGCACTGAAAGTGAATTTTACAGGTAATGTTATTTAAATAATATTTCCTTTTCTAGTGGAATAAAAGCTAGGAACATTCATTTACATTAATTCAAATATTAAGCTACAGTTTCATATACTGTGCTGAGGCTATTACCTGAGTACTGTAGTTTTTTATCAATTTTTTCTCTGAGCCTTAGTCCAGCTGGAAAATTCTCACCTGGGACTGCTCTTCTAAAAGCTCCTCCTGCAAATGGCAGGGTTTGTCTTCTGTCTAGCCAATCCCTTCTTCCAGTTTTTCTGTGATTTGCATGCTTTTTTAGCTTAAAACCAGTTTAGATTACATGGTATCATTTAGACGGAAAAGCTTTCATTCCTGCAAAATATTTCTTTTTCTAAAAGTATCCCGTTTAAACCAACATTGTATTGTATTGTTCCACTTATCTCAATGCTTTCTTTCCTGTGTATTAATTACAGGGATGAAAAGTATAAGCACTCAAACTACACTATTTTTACACAGCTGTGTTGTGTCAGAAGTAAAAATAAATAAACAAACAAAAAAGACATATCTCTATATAAATACATATGCAGAGAAGGGGAGGGAGAGAAAAATCGTTTTCTTGAAATTGCATGGCTTTATCAATAGAATATGAATTTAATCCAAACCTACAGAGTGGGCAAGAAAAATACAGTAGAGTAAAACAGAATGCAAATATTGTCAGACTGTGTGCATTTTTCCCCTTTAATAAACACCAAGTAGCCTGTTACCTTTCTCATAGAAAGAAAAATTTTGAAATTTTTATGAGAGTTTTTCCCATGAACTCTCGTATCCTACAGAGAGTTTCTGTAGAATAGGTGGCTCCTGTGGATTCCCATACTCATTTGCTGTTATAAATTGGTCTTTTTCATGTTCCTTTATTCAAATGGTATTGTTCTTTTTATCTTTGCTGATACCCAAGACAAGACACTTCACTATCTTGTGCTCCAAAGTCCCAATTTATAAAAATCAGCTTTATTCCCCAATAAATACATAAATACACAGGCATCTATACAAAATTCTAGTAATCTTTAAAAAAATTGGCTTAAATTATACATCCTTAGAAAAATATAACATCTCTGAATGTAAATTGCTAGATAACAGTTAGATGTTATCACCACAGCTATTGTTCGTGCATTCTTTAAAATTTGTAGATTTTTTTCATCCAGAAATATCATTAAGTATTAAACATTGCAACTATTTTTCTCACTCCAAACTGAAGGCTTCCCCCACCCCTGGTGGATCAGGACTGCAACATCGCTTTGACCAAGAGACCTCAAATTTCAACAATTAGGTCTCATTTCTGGATCCACAGGTGGTGATTCTATACCTTGCTACTTTTATACTTTCTTTCACTTTTTGTCCTTTTCTCTTATGCATTTTCTCAAGTTAATTTTGTGCTTTTTATTATTGATTGTCTAACTAAAACGGCTGCATTTTAAATTTGCCGAGTACTTTGTTTTACCTTAAATATTCTAAATTTTGGAATTAAAAGTTTGATAAACTTTGAACCACCCAAGAGTTTTGTTGTTTTTCCTTTGTGCCACTCAGAGCAAATCAAGCAACCTTCCCTTTAAAGCACCAAGCGAAGTGGGCCACAACAGCTGCAGAAACAAACAAACAAACAAACAAACCAAAACCAAACTCCCCACAAAACCAAAACAAAATCAACCAAGCCACTCACAAATTCCATTCATTTTTGATAGGAATTGAGTTGGCTAACAGTTGTCAACACTACAATCTACAAGAAAACTCTCGATTCTGGTGAAAAGTCTGTAACAAAAAGGATGGACTCAGTATTGTCATGTCCTACAATAAAAGTTTCTACTTCAAAGCATTCAAGTGTTGTTTTTTTTTGCAGGCCAAAAGTTCTTTTAGCCTTAAGAAGGGCTCTCATGTAATCTTAAGGGTTACCAGACTTAAAAAGAAAATGTATATTGCCTTTATGAGTTCTGAAAACTGAAATATCCATCTGAAAGGGAATTCCAAATTAATGTAAATCAATTAACTTAAAATCAAAGGTAAAATCAAACAGGACTATGGCACTCTCTCAATCCTCCTCTTGGTTCTAGAAGAAAGTCCTCGCTGTTGCAGATTGTATTGAAGACAGCAATAGATGACAAATTCAAGTCCATTCCTTATAAATATCTGAATACAATTCTGAAAAAAAATTAATGAAAAATAACAAGATTATTTCCCAGCTTTAGAAAATTATTATGAATTTTTGCATGATATTGATGATGTTTATCCTTGAAGGGCTAATAAATAATTCTGAAAAGTATAGGCAAGGCAGTATTATTTTTACCTCAAGGTTAAATTTTCTTCATTAGAATTTGTTATTTTCAATTTCAGTTGATGTCTATGAGCAAAAAATCCTCTTCACACTCACCAGTTTCAGCAAGCTGATGTCATAAAAAAAACTTCAGTTTTTGTAGCTTCATTGATTGTCAGGGTGCCATTACAGTTGTCTATCATTCTTCCACCTACCACGAAATTTTCCATTATTGGACATTGTTTTGAGTTTCCTAGAGCTTTGCTCAGCTTCATCTGTTTGGATTGAAATTTGTCTTGCTGGGTTTTTGCTTAAGGCCAAATTATCTTGAAACGTGTAAATGAAAATTTTATCTATATTTCTAAGGAAAATATTAACAAATAAATACATGAAATAATGTGCATGGAGAGAGAGTGCACTATCATCTAAGTTCTACATCCATTCTGCTGAAAAGTTCTTGCCTCCTAAGGTCAGGTCTGTGCTATGGCCCTTACTTATCCTGGGGTTTTTTTGATACCTTGTGGCTTCCCTGCTAGAGAAACTACTGCCAAATCTTAGTCTGAACTGATTAGGTCAGAAAATACAGCACACCAAGCAAGGAACCCCTTCACAGGTGTTCCTTCTGAAAAATATCCATATAAAAGAGGTGAATCCAATTTTACTTTTAAGTTCGGTGCCTCTTGAATTCTCTTTGACTTGGAAGCAGGCTCTGATGCTGATTTTACTTTAAAAACACATTAGTGTGGCAAATTCAAATATTCAGCATTCCAAATACATCAGAATTAACGTTGTCAAGTGTAATAATGTCTGTCTAACACGTCTAATATGTAAGTATATTTACATGTTTTTAGATTTATAATTTGATAATATGCCTTCCTTTAAACACCCAATTTGTATGATATCTTTTATCAATTAGTGGACAAATTCTTAAACATTTTGATTTCTTTTAATTTATCTTTTAGTGTATAAAGTACAATATTCAAGTGCTTATATGGATGAAAAAATATCTTTCACTTTATCTGAGTTTCCAAAACCTACAAATTAATACTCATGTAATTATTTTTAAAAATCATGGACACTGCACAAAATAATTAAGTCCAAAACAAGACCCTGGAATGAAATTCTTGTCCATTCAATGGCAAATTATGAATCTGCAGCCTACAGCTAATGTCTCTATACAGCAGCTTACGTGACTTAAAGTGAGAAACACAGCTCACATTGTGACACAACAAAAAAGACAACATAAATAAAGCCCCTGATTTTAAACCCAATGGTGTCTGAGTGCTTCATAAATATCAGCATCCATTATATGAGAATACATGTCTATTATCATTTTATGCATAGGCAGCTGAAGTAAAAGGATTTGGGAAAATGGGGTAAAAGAAGATAAGGAGCCTCACATTAAGCAAAAATAAATTGTGAAATGCTTTCTATCAGAGCTCTCATTTGGGATATACGACAACAGAGAATAATTTCTCTTTTATTTTGAACTAACCATTTGAACTAACATTATTCCATGTTGATCTAAAAGGAATTGGTCTCCAGACTTTCTTGTAGAGCTTTCCCCTTTTCATAGGCAAGTTTAGCAGTTATTGAATCACTCAGAGACAGAAAAGCTTGCATGTGCTCAGGAGCTATTGTCCTAAATGCAATGAGAATGACCTTGGCACAAACTCCCAGTCAGAGACAGCACACAAGTGAACATTGTTTTCTCATGTCTCTTCTTAATTCTTACCTGTAAGGACTTTTAACTGTTCAAAGCAAATTAACATTGGCTACAGTAATTCTTAGCAAAGTTCAGTTTGCTACAGATCAGACAGCAGCATCTCACACTGGATATTCAGAAAATTTAGAGTTAGTATCTTCATTGTGTCTGAAGGACAGGAAAGTGTCTAAGTCTCCAGTTGTCTTCACTGCTCAATGACATTTCTTTTCCTAGAGTTTTCTTCTTCATCAGCTATAAAACTTCCTATTTAAAACAAACAAACAAACAAACAAACAACCCAAATAAAAATAGGAGGAAAGATTCAGCTTATTTCAATGTATGTCCTTGACCACTGCTTTTCCTGTGGTGTTAAGCAAATGTCATGGTAAATCAGAGAATTTTGGCATACAAATCAGGCATTTTTAGAAAATAAAAATTTGAAAATAAAAAGCTGCCCATCTGAAGTTGCAAAGTTCATGGTTTTTTTAAAATCTATTAATTATGAATAAGGCAAAAAAATTAACTTTGAAAGAAAACTGTGTTTACCTACAAAATTGTAGGGTTATGAAAATTTCTGGCTCAGCTAAAAAAAAAGGCAAAATGTTTAAACCACATGCACAGAACCACAGGTTTAAAACTTTGCAGTATTTTTAAGTCATAAGTCAAAACCTATTTTTCTTTTCTTAGTATGCTGCATCTTTTAAATATATGCTTCATTTCTTAGTCATCTGGCCCTGTCCCATGTTGGAATTGCTCCCTGCTGTTAATTAGAGGTGACCATGATTTGATTAATCTCAAACATGTGTTATATATGCACACTATGGAAAACTGTATTCTATATTTTCTACTTTAAACGTTTTTGAGTGTAATGGAAACAAGCCAAACATTTTTTAAGGACCTAACCTTATCTTAATGAACAATATGGATATGATCAAAATAAGACATTCTAATCCATTTAAAGTGTTAAAAGTTCACAGAAATATGCACTAATCATGTACAGTATTTATCAATGTAATACAAACAAGGTTTCAAATGCATATCACCTGATCATCATTGCTATCTTTAAATCTGAAGTTCTCTCCATTTAGACAAAGGTTTGTAACAGTTTGACAATGTGCTTTACCTGACCTCACATTGTTGGTATGTTACCCCTGTAGACATTTTTGAACACATTAACCATAGTTTTTTATACCTAAAGATAGCAGTCAAGGATGGTGATAATATTTCCTTATGATTTTACACAGCTCTTGATATTGAAGGGTCTTTAATGCCTAGAGAACAAATGTAAGATTTTTTTTAAGACAGGATTATTTATATTTTAAATTTTGGGGATAGTAATTATACAGGTATAAAAGAAAAATTTACTATATAAGGAAGGTGAAGCATATTGTCTTGGTTTACAAGCATCTGTAAAGACTACTACTAAGTACGAAGTTTTGAATATTTTATGTCACGTTAATATAAGTGCCTATGCATTTTTGTGCAAATAAAAGTACTGTGAGTATTAACAAAAGTTCACTAAAAGATTTCCTCCAGCTATTCAAAAGAGATTATTTTTAACAAGTTAAATATAACAATTTTAGTTTTTAAAAATGACAATTATTTAATTTGCTGGTTCTATTTTTTTCATGTAGAACTCCACTGTTATTAATATACAGCCTCCAGTGGTAAGTGAAATATAATTCCAACTAATTTTTCCTGCAGCTGTATACAAATCAATAACTGTAAGAATCCCAGAGGAAAAGCGTGTGGTATGGCCCTCCAAGTTCCTAATGAATGCAAATAAGCTGACCTTTCTTTGACAGCTATAAATATGGTTTTTCACAATTTTACCATTGAAATTGCTGTAATCAGCAATTCATACAGCAAAATTGAGCCAATAATGCTTGTAAATAATTGTGCATTACAAGAAGGTGCATGGTACAGTTACCATAGAGAACAAACTTCATGATTTTGGGAATCAGTTACTCTAAAGTATTTTGTCAAAAAAGATCTTCTAAGAGAAAACAAATGCTCACTTTACTTTTTTTTCTTCTTTAATGTATTTCTATATCCTTGAAACACTCTAGTTTTAGTTTTCCTTTTTTATTGACTAAAATACAAATACTTGGATTATTAATTTCCAACAATGACACCATTTTTATAGGTGGGATAATGAGCCTGAAAGTAAAGGAAGATCATGGTCAAAAATAAAGAAAAAAGAAGGATTCTTCATTTTAAAGGGATAATATATCTATGAAAATGCAGTGTTTCTCATACAATTATATAATAAAACAGTGAATGAAAACAACATATTTGAAACAATGAGCTACTGTAATACTTCCACCTCCAGTATTTCTTTCTCACAAATACTCTTTGAATTGTGCTGAAAAAATAATGTATAAATAAAAGATATTTTAACACCTATTTTAAAATGAAAATCCCATATAGGTTTAGGAAAAACTGAAATTTGAAGCGCTTGCATTGTAGTTTCCACAGAATAATTAAAATGTCTGCAAAAATAGTATTTCAAATAGATCTGAAGAAATAGCACTTACATTAAACATGTTAATTAAAGGTGCATGTTGATCTTTGAAAAAAACAAAAATATCAAAAAAAGATAAAAAATACAATATTCTGATTCATTATTCCTATTTAGCAAAAACTTGAAATACATATGGCTGGAAAGTAGCAGCCTCAACTGAACACCATACTAATTAAGGAGATTAAAATTTCCCTAGTTTTGAAGACAGAGGTTACTGAATTCTTAAAACTAATTTCATTAAAATCATTAGTCGTATTTTTGGTTTTTTTTCAATAAGTAAATTTCTGTTTTAATAAGCTTTGAATGCTCAAAGATCATAACAGGATATCAAATCATACTATGCTCATATAAAATGTGTGATATTTTAAAAGATCGGTCCTTCCTTGATGACATTTCCTCAGGATTTCTACTCTCATACTCGTAATTCTTTCATGTTCAGAATGAATCCCTGCTACCTCTCACTCAATATTGATCTTCAAGGCATTTCTTCCAATCCTCTCCCCAGTGTGGTCACTGAACAGTATAAAAGTTCAATAGGAAGATCAGCTGCTCATCTACTTTTTGCTAAAGCAATTTGTATTATGGATTTATTTTAGCAGTCTACAGTGGCAGTTGCTGTTTTTACTATTTAAATGCTTTGATTATCTGACCTTGCTTACTTTATCTTTTTAAGTGCTGTGCATGGGCTTTAAAGTTGATCAATAAGTGGGGATTCCTCCACCACATTATGTTGAAATCAATCCTGATTCAGACTATTTGTATTTCACTCTTATGAGTCCATCTGTCTTTCTTAATTTTATATTCTCTTTTCTTAAATAATTTTGTCTGCCACTGCAAATACTTACTGTCAGGTAGATTTCCATTGCAATCAATTCAGCTTTTCTCAGTCATAACTATAGTGTCTGGGAGGACTCAAATGTGTAGGATCATATCCTATTCTTGAACAGATAATAGGTTTTGGGGGTTTTTTTGTTTTTGTTTTTGTTTTTGTTTTTGTTTTTTTTTAATATTTGTACCATGGATAATTTCAAAGTCAATAAACACAAATTTTTATTTACTTAATGTCTTACTTTTTCCATTAATAGTTAGAAATTAAAAATCAAAATAAATGGCACAAGCTTATTAAAATACTTCAGATTTGCAATTTCTCTTAGAGAAAAAGATAAAGTAATGGAGTCAAGCAGCCTTCAGCTATGTCACAATAAACCTTAGAATTGCCTGATTAAAACTGGGAACTATAATTAGTTCTGAATTTGTGCAGTGTAAAAAAATGCTTTAAGAAACATTTTGTTATATTTTGCATCTAATTTATTTAATAAACATTTAAAACATTTCAAGTTTTTTACTTCTTAAAAGTTTTTAAATTTGCCTTGCCTAATTCGTAATGGAAAGGTTACCACAACTGTAAGAAGCCTTAGCATGGATATATCAAAATATAAAGGAAAAAAGAAACTGTATAGAAAATCTAGAGAGTCCTAAGCATTTAGGGGATTATCTACCTAGAACACATAAAACTTACTGAAATACTACTCTAATCTTATTTAATATCTCCACAAATGTTCAGAAGAGGGAATACCATTTCCCTGTTCTTTAACTAAATCATACACACAAACACTAATTTGGATTTCTATTAAATTAACCTAAATTAAAATACAATCAGATATTTTGAAGATTTCCTGTAATCCGTACATCATAATTCAATACTTTTATAATACAGCATCACAACTACAAAACAAAATCATAAGTGATCCTTAGAAAAGTTTTCATCTTCAATCTTGCAAGCTTGTGAACAGCTTTTCACATGTTTATAGGGTAATTGGTTTCACAAAACTGTGAAACTGTGACTTGCATTCACATATGTTTGAAATATTGGAGCCTAGAATGTGATTAAAATCTGATACTGCTATTAATCAGTTTGCTAAATAATACATTAATTTTCATGCATAGGAAGAAACTTACTTCAAATTTTCTAGTTCTTCACTTGATTGAGACTAATTCTACTTTATCTAGGACCAGAGGACACTGAGGTCTTGAGAAAATTACTACTTATCCTCTTTCTTTGATGTTGTTATTCTTACCTTTAAGTCCTCCACACTTTTCCTGATTCTTTGAAACAAAATAGGAATTATTCAGTCATAAGTTTGGCAATAATAAACAAAATGAACCTTTTGTGACGGATGGGAGATCTTCTGCCTCAGTTGCAGCTCCATATGGTGCGCACCATCATGTCTCTGATGAGAGGGGAAGGACAAAAGGAAACATGACCACGAATATCTTAAGCATTGTTATAATTAAAAGATGTTAATAGCAACAAAGAATAGCGAAAGTAGTGAGATGACAGACATTTAAATCATATAAGGACCAGTGATGATGGGGTGGTGAAAATTTAGCCTACAAGGCATTATTAAACTTATGTCAAAAACATGGTTCACATGAAAGTGCATAAAATAACTAAAAATAAACAGCCACTAAATGAATAAAAGGGATGAGGACTTTCACTGATAATTTTCTAAGTGCATGAAAGAAAAATGGCTTAGGAATCTAATGTACAAAGTAACCCGTACTAAAGAAACCAGCAAATATGCAACAGTTCTTTTCACAATGGCACAATGCCATTTTTGTTCTTTTCTGGTAATTAATAGCACCAGAATTGGGAAAAAAAAGTTTTTTGAGATTTGCTTGTGTAAAACTTCAGTACATCTATACATTTTTTAAAAAATTATTAGCAACTGTACTGAAATCCGGTCCTCTCAGTAATCTTATAAGCAATTTTGGTTAATGCAGTATGTCACTCGTGAAAATGAATCAGATTTTTCTGATAATTCCTTTCAGATTTTCAAGTGAACATTTTGTCTTCCTCTTTTAAAATTTCACTAACTAATAAAAGCATAGATTTTATTATGGGGCTGCTCTGGTTTTCCTTTTAAGTAGTTCTGGAATTTGTAGATGTAAAGAGGAGGGTTTCTTTTGCCAGAAACTTATCCATTTAAAACATAAGAATGAAAATGCAAAGGAGAAATAGAATTATGAGAAGATATTACAAATATCAAATTACAAGCATCTATTGTGGGGTTAAGAGAGGATGTGCAACTTGTTCAATACTTACTAACATCACTTGTGAAGATTTTTCATTTTATTGTGACAGCAGAGGGGAAATTTAAAAGAATTCACTACACCAAATATTACGCATTACTGCGGAGCACAGCTAAAAAAAGACAAGTCTGTACTGTTTCTCTCAGGTGGGTAAATGTTAAGAGAGAAGAATCCAAGTTTCATGATGCAGCAGCACAAAGCTGGGAAGTGAAAATTATGTTGCAGCAGAGTCCTGAAAATATGACTGTAAAAGTTAATCAATAAAATGTCTATTCCTGTCTATTCACTAGAGGCCCCAGCTGCATAGCTTCACACAATCGATACTACAAATTATTATGATTTCCAGGTTCCCACTGGACATTCCGAACAAATCTTTCAGGTGTAACAGGCTTATACTGGGGGGAGGCAAGCAGGGTGGAGGGCTGGGGAGTGGGACTGGGGTTGTGGTTTCCTCAGGTCTATTTCATCCAGGATAAGTATGCAGCAAACAAAGCCTGTGACTTCTAAAAACTTTTAGTTGCTTCCCTATGAAATAAGTGTATTAGGGGCACCCTGTGAAATTAGCAGAAAATGGGTTTGCCCTGTTTTAAAAATAAATATTTTTATTCTGGTTAATTAATGAATATAAGGGTTGCTTATTGTTTTTAAATCCTAGTCAATCATTTCCTTTTTTCACCAGTTCCATGAAAAAATAACTTAGAACAAGGACTGCACAACAAGGAAATAAAAGCATACAGAAATGAACCTTTCCTCTCAAAGGCCTCACAACAACTATAGCAGAATCTCAGGACTCAGGGTAGTTTTAAGTGACCAATTTATGCTGTGCTGTATTTTTCTTTGTATGGTCCTGTGCTCTCACCCTGATACCAGCTGCATTTGTCAGATTCACTAAGGAGGAAGGTAAGAAAAGTCCAGGACTGTATGACTTTGAATAAGTCAGCACCAAAGGGATGCTACTTTATGACACATGCAGTACCCTTCCTAGTGACTAAATATAACCCTTATGACATTCCCTGTCCCAAAATACCCAGGGGACAGAGATCCATTTTTCTTTCTGTTTCCCAAAGAACAGAACAGAGCAGATACTGGCTGGCACAGCATTACTGTTTTCAGGTACATAGTATGTTGTTTTGAAAGGAAATGTCAATATTTAAATTACTTTGTTGTTAATTTCTTAGATTTATCAGGTCCACTTTACTAAACCTATTGTTTTGAATTTGCAGTTTTAATTTTTCAGATTCAACAAATAATTTGGTTACTGTAATCCTGAAGCAATGCATCAGAGTACTTTTAAAAAGCAATGGTATCAGAAATAAATTCAAAATTTTACATAAGATTAAATAAAAATAGTTTTGATAATCTATAGAGGTAAGTAAAGGTTTTCCTTAATCAAAGTTTATGATGTTTATGCACTGCATTAACAAACTTCCAAAGCCACTGAACAAGTGTGAAAAATACAAGAGCACAAAGGTCGGTTTGTTAATAATTTTTGCATGTGAAGAGTTTCATTCAAGTTTTGTTTGTTCATATAAGGTATAAAAAATCTAATAAAAAGTCCTTCTGAAAAATCTTTTAATGATTATCATTTGGCCTTCTATTTCAACCTTATTGAAGCTCATTTTAGTGAACTTTTGCAAAATTCCTGCTCTCTCAAAAGCTATATTTCATGACACAATCAATCAGCTACAGCTGGGAGTTTCAATTCCACTTCCATCCTCCTTCCCCCCATCCCACACCAAGTTACCACAATCAGTAGTCCTAGAAGTTTGTATCCTTTTTATTTACAGAGAACTATCTACAAGATTAGGCATAACATGGCATTTTGTAAACTGAAGAACAACTTCAAATAGTTAAGAAAACCCACTATTGCAAAAGATTCAAGCTGTGTTAGGAAAGTAAATCAGTGACAGTGTTTTCCCCCAGAGAAGTACTAGTAATGTCTTTAGAGATATAACTACAGGTTGAAAACCACCAAGCTATTTTATTTAAAGAAATGAAGACACATAACTGAAGACAGTGTTTCTTCCATGAAGCTTTTCCCAGTCCTCAGCATAAATATTAACTTAAAATATTTGAGCTGAAGAACAGATAAAGTTCCAGTCTAAAAGTCATTTAGGCTAAGCATATATAATATTTTGCTTTAGATATGTGATGTTTGTTGCATCTGAATTTAGCAAGTCTTCCCCAGAAAACATTTGCTGAGGTAATATTTTATGCTTACTAAACATCTGAGATAAAACATTTAGCTCTAAATGTTCAATCCACCTCCAAATGAACAGACTTTCTTTCTGCAGCCAAATTATCTAGTATAAAGTGTTCATCATGCTCTATGATATTATGAAATGGCTTGAAATTCAGTCTGTATATAGGGATTGCTTAATGCAACATAACTTTAATAAGAAGAGAATGACTGCATGAAAAGAGCATCAGCTAAGAGAGTAATTTTTAGCATAGTCTGAATCTCAAGAACTCTAAAAATGAATCACTTTGTGGTTCAATGTAAAGTATAGTTTATATTAAGCTAAATTATAAAATCTAATTTTTGAACATTGTTACTTTTTGATAAAATCTGAAGAGCTAGCCTTCAATCTAATAGATAGTAAATTTGACTGGTTAGAACAAAAGTACTTTTTTCAGTGTAAACTCTTTTAAAGTATACTGTTTGTATTTTTTCCTTTATGTTAAAAACTTCATATATGCCTTGCTATTGTGACTAAAAGTTCAAACATCAAATTTTCTTTAATTTGGTAGCCTCTTGCTTAGAGGCAGCTTCTCTAACAAAAAAAAAAAAAGAAAGACAATAAGACCCATATGTAACCTTTGGTCTCTAAAAAGAGGAAGATGAAAATATCATTAACAGATAGGTAATAAACAATTACACATACTATTCTACTTCAATGCTACAGAATATTAATTTTAAAAATAAACCAGACTCCTACTAATAGTACTTTTCAATGCTCAATTTTTTAAGTGCAGGTCATATTTTAAAATACACATTAATCAATCATTTAGATTTCATAGTTTATTCAATAGAGTTACAGAACATATTTACACTGCATCGTACCTGAGAGAAACAATTAATACAGTGCATATTAAAAGAATTTACTGCTGACTTTAATGTCTTTTGTTTCTCAAATACCAAAAAATAAGTAACTCACTTGTAATCACTAATTTCTTCTTCAGAAGTTAGAATATGTTTTCTCAAGGTCTTCAGTTCTCCGTCTGTGATTTTCTACTGTTCTGTTCTTGGCGAACTGTTTCTGCTATTTGCTCACTTAGCTGCTCTTGAGTTGCTTTCAAGCTGGATTCCATTAGAAGAAGTTTTTCATCTTGACTGGCAAGTTCTTTGCCTGTAAGTTAAAAAAAAAAAAAAAAAGAAAGAAAAAAAAGAAAGCTTTGCATTTTAAGCTCAAGCAGAGCAATATTTTTGTTTTAAATGCAATGCAGTGCAACCCTCGGTAAGAGCTGGGCAAATACTGTTTTCAGGAGAAGAGCATCATTCCGTTCCCAAATCTTGAGAGGAAAATATGTTATAAATGTATTAAGAGCTGGCTTAAGTCTCTTTCATTGTATTACAGTAAACTTAAATAAAGAAACATGGATTCAATATTCTGCAAACATTTAAACTGCTATCAGAGCTTACTGTATACATGCACATCCAGGATTTCGTTCCTTCTGAAGCAAACACCTATTGCCTTTGTATTTTCCAGTATAAGTCAATCTAGAATTTAAAATCACAGTTTTGAAAATAAAGCAGCTTTTATATCATTTAACAATAGTAACATGCACAATTTAATCTTGAACTCTTCAATTGCATTATATTTTTTCATGAATTACAGAGCCCATGCATAGTAAAAATCCGTTCTTTTCCAAGGTCATCCAATAGATGGCAATCTTTCCTTAGACCAAAAGAATCATAGCCGTGCACTGCCAGCTCTCAGAAAAATAAGTGATTTAAGACAAAGACATTTTTCCTTTGTTCTTTGTTGACCATTTTCCTAAAAGATATATGTACATAGGCTTTAATTTAAATATTTAGCCCTTAGTATGTGCACACATGAATCTGTGTTAGTGTGCAGGTGTATGGGTTCCTGCACAGACAAATCCACACACATGTATTTGTTTTTATACTCTTTCATAAATATATGGCTTTAGACATATAGACACATGTAGTGCACAGGTCTAGGATATTGTGGAATAAAACTAAGCCTTAAAGCAAGTGCTTCACAACAAGCATTTTATAGCACACTGTTCCTTTTTTCTGCAGTATTCAAATTATTTTGAAATTTGACACCAGAAAAATATAAGAAACTATGAATCTGTTAGTGATAGCAGTTCAATAAGTACAATAAAAGAGGCATTTATGTGATCATAGATTAAAATCCCTGTTTTTAATGTGCCATAATATAATATTAAAGAGTGAAAATACACTTGACTTTAATGAAGTCAGAAAACAGTATTTTCCAGGTTTAGATTGAAAGAATCCCTCAAAGAAAAGCATTTGTGCTCTGTTAACATGATTCTGCATTTATTCTCTTTAATGTCTGACAACATTCACCATATGCACAGGATCTAAATTCAGCTATCATATCTTCCATTATGAATTCAGAATATTCAGAAGATCAATATCCTTATAGAAGAAATTGCTTTGTTCTTTTCTAATTGACAGTAACATAACCTGGCTTCTCACAAAACACAGCAACAGTCACCATTTCCATGAGTAAAAGTACTGTATATGAACTGTTTAAATTTAAATTTTTGCCTCAGAAAGGTACACAGCTAACATTAACAACTAAACGTTTAACAAGCAGTAGATATCACCCAGAGTTCATCCTTACTGAATATCAAGCAAATATGAATCTTTGTGAACTAATGAGTTAAACTGTTATTAGTGTCAACACGTGTTTAAAAAACCGTACAGCTTAAAAAACAACGTATAACCAACTTTACTTTCATATCTAAAAATGAGCAGAGCTAATAAAGTCAAATGTAAGCTGTCATCATTCAATAAGAATTATAATATATAGAAAAAATATATTTTACGTGCATTTTGGACTCATTTTTGCAATATATTTTTTAATAACTTTAGTGTGGTAGATTGTCTCTCTGGAAATAATATAGCTACTTATTTGAGTAACCTTATTTATCTTTGGGCTCCAAGTATTCGATTGGGTTTTGAAATCAAAAGAAGGGTAAATATTTCACATGTAATGTAAACCTCTGCCATTAAAAGTTTCCCAGTTGTTGATCTGTTTAATTGTTTTTCCAGAAGACACTCCTTTATATCAAAAATGAGGTTTATTTGAATATTAAAATTTAAGTTCTTGTCAATTTTGTGAAATAGCGCTGTATGTATTATCCTGAATCAGATCCTTAACAATGCTTTAGAAGTTCTTAGAAGTAGTTTAGAGCTGTGATCTGTTGTGTGGAGACAGAATAATCTTCCCAAATTTATATTATTTATATCTGCTTTGATTTGTAAACCGATCCACCAACATATTTTTTGTAATTGCATAGCTATTTAAACATACACGAGGTGATTTAATCGCTACTTTTAATAATCAGGTTTAACTCACAATGTGACCTGGTAAAAAAGGGTTAAATTATTTTAAGTTTACCTATGCCTTGGACTTGAGCCTTGGTTGATCCCAAGCCAGAGGCACTAGCAGCTGCATGCTTTATTTACAATCCCTTTGTCAGACTTACAACTGCCCCAGGCTATAACATAGTGTACCTAATGTTCAAACTGGCAGGTAATCTTATGTCAAACATACTTCTTTGATTTAAAGTGATCAATAGATTCTTGTAAAGAGGTAATTTCTCTGATGTTTCCACCTTGCCTTTCTTACAGGTGATTCACACAAAAGCCTGCTTATATGATGTACGAACAATAACCAGAAAGCTATAATCATGTTTTTTCAGATGTTTCCGGTGCACAACGATTTTGGATCAATACCCTGTGTAATACAATTATCTGCAATGATCTGGTTGTATTGAAAAAGAATTTGAAGCAGACCTCTAGGGGGTTTTATCCAGAAACACGTATCTGGCAATGTTGTGAATAGTGGAAGAGAAAATTAAGGGGTTGACACAGGCTGTCTATTATGTTCCAAATGACTTCATTAATATTTTATTTGGTAAAAGTAGTATATTTCAAGCTCTACTATACTGTGACTTCAAAATATTAATAATGCAATTTCCTTGTTGCATTTGCTTATTTTGAAAACTAGGTCTAGCACACATGTTACTGTGAAAACCAAAAGTATCAACCAAAAATTTTTAAAGCAGTTTATTGCCCATAATGAAATGATTCCTTGTTTTTCCATCTTGTTTTGCTTTTTGTAAAGTACTCGCCTAAAAAAAATACCACATGCATCAATGCACTATTGCTAAAGCTGTTAACTTATCTATACAGGGATTAATCATATCAGCTTTAAAAGTCAGCTAAAATATTTGGAATTATGTCAAACTTGTTAGGTTTAAATTGCATTTTGCTTTGCCAATGACTGAACAGGTGTTCTGGCACAGAAATAGATGTTTCACCAAATCAATACAAGGATTATAGGACAGAAATAGAGCTACTGAAAAAAGAACCGGTTGTGTTTATTTTGTTTGGATGAAGTCACAGTCTGTATCTGTAAATTTACCCTAGAGCTGAACAGGGAACCTTTTATATTCATTTGATTGCGACAGTCATATGCCCATATTGAAAATTCCATTCCATTAGACTGTACAAAATTCATATTTCTGTAATATTACTTTTTTTGTACATTATTACCTGTCTTTCTGCACTGCTTATGCACACCCTGCAGTTACTGATTTAGCTGCTGAATCTCAGTTCTCAGTATGGTGGTTGCTGTCTCTGTCTGATTCTTTTCTTTCTGTGTGTCCTGGATACTGGCTTTCAGTTTCTTGACCACACTGTCAAGGTGCTCCACCTCAGCCACTTTTGCTTTGATACCTTCCCTTGCCCGCAGGAAATCGGCTTCCGACTCTCTCAGAAGGTCATCTCTTTTGCGTATTGCCTGTGAAGACAAAAGGCATTCCAAGAGGGCCTTTCATGATGTACTTTTTATACTGCATCCTGCTATTTTGAGCTATAGGATACATGAGATTATACAGCACCTCATTAGCAATTGGGTCAAGTACCCACATCTCCTCCAGGATCAAAAAGTTACAAGGACTTTAATTTAGAAAAGTCTGTTGAAGAAAAGATTCAGTATTACAATAAATACATCATTAATCAATACTTATAAGTTCAAAGGCAAGAAGAAATATTCCATCTAATTCTGAGAGAAAAATGGGAAATGCAGTTTGATCTAAATGAATACTTTTTCTTTAAAGAAAAAGGGAAAATGTTTGATGAATAAAAAAATAGGAGGGGGGTACTTAATCTCTTGGTTCCAACTGCTACAGACCTCTTTCATTTGCCACTCTGGTGAATGCTGTAGGTTGATGTAGCCATAGGGATATCCCAAAGCATAGGGATATCCCAAAGGTAAAAAACTACCATGCTAACTTTTTTCCCCCTATTTCATTGTTTAAGCATCTTATTGGTGTAAAAATAAACATTATTTGGCTCTGTTTTGTTATTGTTTAAAAATGTTACACACACTTTGGACTTTGGATTTAGAAGAGCCCTTTTCCTTAAAGCACAGTGCACTGATTTTAATTTTTATCAGCGCAGTTGTGAAGTACATATTACAAGTTTGTAGGTATAAGTTTCATATCAATCACTATTGAGCATTCATGACTGACTGTGCTTTTTTGGCTTGATGCCACACCTTGATTCTCTATCATGCTCCATCATGCTTCTTTTAATCTGAATATTTAGTACTCTTTCATGTCTTAATTACAGCAAATTGCGCACAGTTGGCACCATTTCTTGAAATTAATCCCAGAGTACTTTGTTTCTGTCAAGCACAGTCAAAGCCTTAGAGAATAATAGTAAATGTTATTGCAGATCTAAATTTAAATGACTGTCTATGTATTTAACTTAAGCCTTTAATTATTCGTGCTGTACTGTTTTTGGTTCAAATGTTAAATATTCCTTATTGAGAATGTAAAATTGTTTCAGACAGCTTGAAACCAGTGATGCTAACATGACAACAATTATTTGTATTACCATATTTTTTCAGGTGTGCAAAATGTAATAGACAGGGTACAATATCCTGCTGCACTAATATGTTTCTATTTCTTTCTCTTTATTTGGTAAACAATGAAAAGGTTCTAATTACAGGGGAAAGATTGTTCAGAAGTTAATTCCCTTTTGTTGTTCTTTTTGTTTAACAAAAGATTAGAAATTAAACAATCAGCACTAGTTCCTCATTAGTTGATTTCAAAACTCTCTGCAGATGTCTTATACATTGTACATCTCTTTCATAAACCAAATAGAAAATTAAGGGCTTGTTAATTTTTATTATTTTGAATATACTAGTAAAAAAAAACACCAAACAAAATATTAACAGAAACAGAGTATTTTAAATGCTGTCACTGGCAATTAAAGTTATATATTTGGCAAAGTTCCCAAAGAAGTAGAAATAATTTCTGCTCATTGTCCATTTTGTTGAGAGAGATATCATGCTATTAATAAAGCCCAAACCTTTCCATCTTATGAACATTTTTTGTGCACGAAACATCCACAGAGAAAAGTGAAAAGAGTAAATAAAATTTCTATGTACATTTCATCCAAAGATAAAGTATGACAAGATAGATTTCTGACATTGAAAATGTATATGAATGTGTTTTACAGTTAAAAGTGGCAAAGAGAGTTATAAAAATATCTGCAAACATAATGGAAGAAGTCATGTTACTGTACTCATTTTTTTTTAATCAGTATGCATTTTGTCAGTGTTGCTATCACAAACTCTAACATATCTTGAATTTAGAGACAAAACCCAGAGATATATGTACTTACAAAATTAATGATAAAGTACTTTTTCCAAAGAATTCATAACAAATGTGTATGAGGCAGTGCGTGCCCAGCTTCTTCACATTTGCAATGTGATTTCTGAAGAAAGTGCTGTTTTGCTCATTCTCATAGCAAAAGCAAACCTGATCATTTTGACAACAAAGTTCCTGGCATCTCTAAGGTTTCTTTCAAGCTTTGTTATCTGCTGTTCTAGCTGAGCAAGTTCCACTTTGTGTTTCTGCTGGGAAGCTATTACATCCAGATGCAGTGACTGCAAGGTCTTGTCTAGTTTTTCAATTTCAAGAACAGACATTTTTTTTATTTTGGTCAAGTATATTAGCAGCTTCAGCTTTTTGTTCCTGTATGATCTACTCACATTCTTCAACTCTGGAGGGTTTTTCATTGTATTGATTTTTCAACATCACAAGCTCATGTTTTATATTAGAAATTATTGTGCGTTATACCAGATGTCCTCAGTCAGTTATCTATCATTTAACAAACATAAATTATAGCTCCATTTCCAGATTTCAAATGTTGAACATGTCTCTACCTTTGATTTGTATTTTATTTTCAGTGAACCGAATATTTTGAAAGATTTATTAAATTTATATGTAAAAGAAATTTCGCATTTGTAATCCTAAAAAGCAGATTTATCTCTTCATTATCTGCAAAGACACAATTAGATAATAGTACTATTATTCTGACTCCAAAAAGTCTATATAACTACTTGATTAATTTTATTTAATTCTGGTTGGGTTAATTAATTTCAGTGATTATGCAATGTATTTACTTATCTTTTTTTTAAAATTCAAGTGCATAAATTTTACATGAAATATCCACTGTTGGATTGGTATCTGCCAAATCATACTGCAGTTGAAATACAACATTCTCCTTCTCAGAAATCTTTTAAAAGTGCAGGGTATATTCTGATATGTGCAATGCATAAGATAAACCATGAATTAAATATGGTTAAAAATCACAATGCTGACTTCTGGTTTAAAAAAGAAAACTAAATAAATTGACATTTGAAGATAGTCCTCAAGCCTTTGAATTTTAAGGTGTGTTGTTTATAGTATTCTTTGAGCATGCCTGTTTCTTAGGGGTTTTTTGTGATCCCTCTGTGATAAAGACAGATCTTCAGTCAGCTGGTCAATTGTTTTCAAATGTCTGGTGTTACTAGGTGAGTTCAGTTATCAGTATGTCAAGTGTTGCTCACTTTTACTGGTTTGGTAATTAAAAGCATGTCCAGTCATATAATAGCAAAACATATATAAGCACAGTTGTGGGTATTTCATTCTTGCTCCTAATCCAACTCCAGTTACTATGAATGTAAATAAGACTTTCAATGTCCCAGCTGTGAGTTCCTTAGATGATAATAATTATTTTTCTAAATCTTCACTGGTTAAATATTAAGAATAACTGGTTTTATTATCCTATATTTTCTCTAATATGTGCATTTTTTCATTATTTATTAAATATAATAGGGAAAATATGAAACAAATATGTAAATGCTCTATCTTTGCTGAAACTTTTGCCATTTCAGTTTCGTAGTTAAGACTGAGTTCTTGCTAAAAAGGGCAAAACTCAACTAGCCACCAAATTAGCTATCCCAGAGGGCTGATTTTTATGCAATTTGGAGAAGAAAACAAATTTAAAGACAAGAAGAAATTACTCTAAGACTGTTTTGCTGAATTCAACAATTGATTTTTTGGACAAAGGATGGACATATTTTTTATGACTTCCCTGGATTTTGTCTTTCAACCTGGGATTGCAATGCTACAGAATTTCTTAAAGTTCAGAATTACCTCAGCTGCTTTCTAGGTAACAGTTTGGCTATTTATTTAAAAACCTGTGTCACAAGCATCCCTCATCGTGTAATTTTGAGATATAGAAAGACAGACAAACACAGACACAAAGACTGAGAGAGAATTTTCACATTATTTGGCCATTTCTTTGAGATGTCATTTCTTTGAGGTCTTTTGAAATCTAACTCGCTGAATTCCCTTTGTTCAAAGAACACAGAGAGCTATGTGACAGAGGGTTTAAAAAAAATAAATTTTAAGGCTAATTCCCATTTATTGTTTATTCTTCAGAAGTGAAAACGTGTTAGGATCTAAGACAGCATGTGGTATTCATTTAGCCCTTAGGTAGTTTGAACTTGCTTTCTGTAGCCTTAAAAAAAAAAAGCAAAACCTTCTCATGAGTATTCAAAAGATGCCCAGTTATTCCAAAAAATATGAAATATGATTCTTCATACTCAAGATCATAAACTAATATTTTTAAGGTAAGAATGGCAATTCTATCTGTTCTATACGAAGCAATAAATTTCCTCAAGTATTTATTTTCTCCTATAGCTTTTCTTTTAGGTAATGTTTATTATTTAGAAACACATGTAATTTAGAACTAAACAGTTCAGGTGCATGAAGAATCTACTCTAGCGTCTGGCAGGCTTGTTCAACATCAGTAACACACACTGATAAAAGCAAATGCCTAATTTCTGATATGAATTTTTCTAGCTTTCTCTCTTCAACATCCTTGAAACTCATTGCTTTCTGCTTCATTAAGAGGCCCTCTAGCACTAATTTTCTACTTCTATAGTTGCTAGACATTGTGCAAAAATAAACTCTTCTGATATTTCTACAAAGATTAATGTCACCAGATTTTTCTTGTGTCTCTCAATAAGTTAGTTCTCAAGCTTCAGATATTTCCAATAACTCTTCTGAAACCATGAACATTTGCTGTACTATTCTTCAAAGTATCAGACAATCAATAAATAAACAATATTGAAGTAACAGCATCCTCTGTCTTCATACAAAAACTAGTAACCACTCTGTAATGGTATTAAAATTCGCCATAGTTATAGATGAAAAATCATGCCAGGACTGTATCCCAACAATTAAATACTAAATTACATAAAATCCAGCATACTTTCTACGATAATTTTGTAAAATTCACATCTCAAGGATTATATTTTTGAGATCTCAACAAAAACTCAGTCAAGAAAAAAATCTAAAAATTGTCATTTAGCACTTTGGCATTTCTTTTCATCTACACATTATGCGAGCAATAATCTTGTCTTCTTCCAGACCACTGACAATGTACAAAAAGAGGTCCTTATGAAAATTCACTAGTGCTCCATTAGATTACATTTGCAAGTTTATCATCTTCGATTTTTCAGGTCACTGTTACTGTATTTGATGCATCCTACTGTGTGCATAGTCAAAATAAAGTCTGTATTGAAGGGCTGAAAAGAAAATTTTTGGTCTCTTTCATTTGTAGTTTTTTTAATGCATGGTGATAAATCCTCACCTCCTCACCAATCTGCCAAGAGATTTCTATGAAACAGATATTCTGCTTCATAGTTCCCTCACACAGATGCTTCCTTCCTACTTACCAGAACTTACAAAAACATTGTCCCAGTGGATGGACAACGAGTTGTAACACAATTAGTGCTGATGATCCATGAATGTATTTCTGATAGCTGTTCAGGGACGACCTGACAAGGTGTCAGATGCTTGACAAGATGTCAAACACCCTTCCTGAACCAAATGCCCTTATCTGAATGGTATTTCAGTAAACTCGATTTTGACAGAAAACACAAAATAAAGTTTGGATTGTATATGGAAGATGATCCAGTTGAAGAGTTCTCCTGCATTTTTTTTTATTTTTTCTACTTTTGATAGCTCCAAGTAATCTCCTTGACCTGGCTTATCCTGTGGTTGAAGAAACAGCAATGTCTGAAAAACACACAGAAGAAACTCTAGGAAAAAAATCTGCAGGAGACATGAAGGAGCCTTGCCTAGGACATAACCACCGCCTGGCTACTCAGAAAACCACAGACTTATTCATCTGCTTTTCAGACATAAACCAAATATATTTTAACGCTTGCAGCTATCTGCATAATGATGGATCTCATCCTCCTCTTCAATTAACAAAAGAACATCAGAATTCATGTTTTTTCCCCTTAAGTTAATAATATTTTCAGAATTCTGTTTTTTTCTTTCTGTATATCTAACCTTATTTATCAGTTCTTTGTAGTCTCCTTTCTCTCATCAATAATTTCAATGCTTTTCATCTCTAACCAAGGTGCCTTCCAAAATAATAAATATGTCATTTTTTATTTTAAAGCTGTGGATTTGGTACACACAGTAAAGTTTGATTAAAAAATCCCCACTTATTCTTTACTGTACTGGTCAGCCTCTAGCCCTGGTGAATCCAGTGACTAGATTGAAAGCAGCAGGACAGGAAGTAATTTTGGTTTCTAAAATGACTACAACAAATACATAATAAATAATTATATGTTAAATGTGGTTTATGCTCTACACACAAACAAAACAAAAGGTAAAGAGGACTTGCAGTATTTCAGTTTTAGATGTATTAGGGAAATAAAAGGAAAGAAAACATAAAACAAAAAGGTAAATGCTTTTTTCAGATAGCTTCTGCAGGCAAAGTGAAGACAACTATTATCTTGCTTGCTATTGTCTATTGTGTCTGCAGCTATCCTTGCTATTGAAGACGTAAATGTGATAAAGCCTTAGTTTTCCACCCAATCTACTAAACATTTAAAAAAAAGAAAAAATAGTATAGTATAAAACTAAAAAACTCAGATTCATTTTTATCTGATGTGTACTGAACTAGAACAATACTATTTATTCAAATTATCTTCCAGTAGTTTATAAATTAATAAGATAGATATTAGGTATGAATTCTGTATATATGAGACTTCAATTAGTTGGGGTTTTTTTCCATTCTAATGGTTAATCTGAGGTTGTACCATGTAAATGGTTTATCTGAAGCTGAGTAACATCCTAGTACTTGTAAGAGTCTAATTTTTGGAATTATTATAACAAAATTACAGTAGCATTGGAAAATTGTGCTCCAGGTAATAATATTAGTTCTAATGCAAAATTCTTCTAAGAAATTCTGAAATTTTTTTTCAGAGTATTTAATAAGAAGCTTCCATCAAACAAGGTGTATCATAAATTTGGCAAAGGGATTTCTGTTATGTAAATGCTTTGAAAAACTTTTACAAAGGTCTTGTTAAACACGTTCATTAACAAGTTTAACATAATAATGGGGCAGAATGTACTCTCTGCAATTTTGCTGATAACAAAATAGCAAGAAGTGTCTGATACACTAGAGGGGCATGCAGCAAATCAGAGGCATCTTGACAGTCTGGAGAAATAGGCTAACAAGGTTGCCATGAAGTTCAACCAGGGGAAGTACAAAGTCTGGCACCAAAGGAGAAAAAACCTCATTTACCAATTTATACTAGAGGGTGAACATCTGGAAACCAGTTTTGCAGAAAACACCCTGGAGTTCCTAGTGAACACCAGACGAACATGAGCCAACAGTGTGTCCTTGCTGCAAGAAAGGGGAATGTTGTCCTTATCTGCATTAGGCAAAGGATTGCCAGCAGGTGTAGGGGGGTCCTTCCCTTTTAATCAGTGCTGGTGAGGCCACACCTGGAATTCTCTGTCCAGTCCTGGGCTCCCACTGAAAAAGAGCCACAGACATACCAGAGCAAGATAACAAAGGGCCACAAATGTGATTTAGGAACTGCAACATCTCTCCCATGAGCAGGGACTGTTCAGCCCAAAGAAGGGATGGCTCAGGAGGTGCTTATCAAGAGCTGTGAATACCTGGGAGTTTAAAGAGACTCTTCTCAGCAGTGTCCTGTGACAGGAGACGAGGGGCACAGAGTGAAACACAAGAGGTTCCCTCTGAGCACCAGGATATTTTTTTCACTCTAAGCACTGGCACAGGTTGCCAAGGGATGTTGTAGAGTCTCCATCCTGGAAGATATTCAAAGACATGGGCAACTGGTCTCAGACAATCTTACTTGAGCAAAGGGGTTGGACCAGATGAACTTTGGAGGTCTCTTAAAACATCAACCATTCTGTTCTTCCCATAGGTGAGTTATGTAATGCTCATACATGTTTGATAAAGTTTTCCATTCTTCATAGTCTCCGCAGAAGATTGCCCCGAATAGCACTGAATTCTAATTTCTTAACCTATAGAGCCATGAAATACTAGACTTGAAAGTAATAAACAGTTTTTGACACACTTTGTTAGTGCAGAGATAAAACTTTTCTATTCCAGGTCTCAGGAGCAGGAAAACTTCCTCAGATTGTGTCCTTGCTTCCCACAGAAAACAAGTATGGCACAAGGAAGGCAGTTATCTTCAAACCAAGAAAAAGGTCTAACTTATCAGGAAATGAGAATTTAATGTCATGACTCAGGTTGAATTCAATTTAGAAGAGCTCATTATTTAATCACATTAACTAAGAGAATCCAGCTGATGAAGACAGTACTAATACAGAGTTAAATCTATGTAGCTTGCTAACATCTTTCACTTGTATGCCTTTGCAGTGGCTTCCTGTCCACTTTGCACAGAAAATTCACCCCTGACTGTGTGGTGGGCAAATCACATTAAAGACACATATTATTAAAGCGTCTTTATGACCAAACTACATAGCATTTTTTATTAATATGTTTTTCTAAAACAAAATATCTTTGGTATGACTAAACAGTCTCTGCCCTTTTAGAAATTTAAGGGAAAGATTCCTGTATATCTCAGTGTTTAGTGTTTCAGTGTAAATTATTTGGGAGTAAAATAAATTTCAAATTCTACCAATTAAATATCAAAATATGTGTACAAAATTCTATCCAAAAATATGCATCTAGCCCCAAAAGAAATAATGATTTAATCTAACCTTCTCTTGTTGTTAGCATGTGTTCTTTCTGAGGGCTATATATTACTATATTTATGTAACCACAGATGTTTTCTTGCCTAATTAAACATTTCACTAAAATATTTCTTGATTTCTCACCTTTTTATGGGTTTTACAATTGTCTTGTCCTTGAATTACACTTATGATATAATGGCACTTTTGTTAGAAGGTAGTAGAACTGCAGGCAGACTCTTTGGTCCAATAGTCATCCATCCTTAAACTTCTTTTCTTTTAAGAATAGCAAATAACTTTTTAAAATATATAATTATAATTATATCCAAGTTTCATCACATTGCTCAATGTACAGAAAAACATCCACATTGATAGCATTTTTATCAGCAAAACTACAAGAGAGCATGCACAAAACAATAAAGTCAGTTCTGTTTTCATAAACTAGTTTGGAGAGGCAGGGAGAGATCTTATTGACAATTAAACAGTTTACTACTGTTTACTACCATGAGGAGATAGGTGCTCTGTTAGAACAGTTCATTTAGGACCTATTTCTCAGCAAAAATTCAATCCTTACTCTACGATAGCTGTGTTCTTCTAATCACTGTGCCCAATGACACTCCCAGGTCAGTTAATTACAAAAACCCACCATGCTTCTGGCTCAGCCCCCCAGCAAATCAAAGCCCTCAAGGCAAGATCAATGGACTTGCAATATAAGCTGTGTTGACAACATCTATAAGGATTTCAGTTTAAGAATAAGAAGACATTCATCCTTTTCCAAGGGTGTCAGTGTAAGTTCCCCTCACTCTGATTGTCCAGAACTATTGTATACAAACTGCAGAACTGAGAAATGTCATCAGTGATAGTAAGCTGCAGAAGTTAGCACTGTTTTCCAAGTGTCAGCTGTGCCTAGTGTAAATTCACAGCAGCAGACAATTTCGAGAATGTTGCTACAACCAGCATTCCTGTGCACTGGCAGAGAGAGTACTCAGGGGGTGCTCACCCAGCAGGCAGCAGGCATGTCCAGACGTGGTACCTCAGCAAAAGGTTGGAGAAGAGATACCCATGAAATTATGCTCTCCTGTATACTTAGGATTTGCTACATACAATTTATTTCAAGCTTTCTCACACACATTTTTTTGCTGTGTATTAAGGTTTCTTTATTTTTTAAAGAATGAAAATGTATAAGAGTCTTAAGAAATAAAAAAAATCTATGTCAACTGTTTGTGCTCTAAAAGCTCTTGCTGAAAGTTTGAATCTGTCATAGGTTCTCAGTCCTCTTTATTTGGGTAGTTATTAGACAAAGACATCATTTTTTTGGATAAAACCTGCAAGAGATGCACATCAGTAGCCATACCATCCATGCCTCAGTATATTTTCCAACTTTATTGGCAGAACATCTAGTTTGAACAGTGGAATCAACACCAGTAAGCAAACCCTATCACACTCTAAGCTATTTCCCTGCTTTTAAGACATTACAGAAGGTGCCAAAACAATGTGAAAGGAACAATAATGATGCCATCAGCCATTTACAAGTAAGGACACTGTAGACATTACATTTTTACTATCTTCATTTTAATGCATAGCATGGCAGCATTGGTTTCAGATCAACTTTCGCTTCAAATGTCATTGTGCCGCATGTATGTATACTTGAAACACATTGGAAATTACTTGAAACATATTGAAAATTACTTGAAACACATTGGAAATCACATTACAATTTGGAGGGAAGTTCCACCTAAAATGGAAAAAGTTTTCTTAGCCCTGAATCTCTGAGCCCTTTCTATGATAAGCAGAATTTTTATATGAACCCATCATAATATCTTTATATGAAAAAAAAAAAACAAAACCAAAAACATAGAATCACAGAGCTATAGAATGTTTGAGTTGGAAGTGACCTCAAAGATCATTTAGTTCCAAACCTCCTGCCATTGGCAGGGACAACTTTCACTAGACTGTGTTGCTCAAAGTCTCATTCAAACAGGCCTTGAATACTTCCAGGGATGGGGCATCCACAGCCTCCTGGGAAACCTGTTCCAGCATCTCATCACACCCAAAGTAATGAATTTCTTCCTAATAACTCATCTTATAATTCTAATCTTCCTAAAAATGTAATCTAAACAATCCTCTTTCAGCGTTTGATTTTGGGTTTCTCCTATCTTTCTCACATCAGTAAATGCTCTTGTAAAGAGTACCTCTCTTTAGAGGTGAATGTATGTTGTACATAAAGACCAAATGAAGAATATAATACCAGTTATGTATGAATCTCTTCATGCTCCAGTTGCGGGTTCACTTGCTTAACTTGATTTAGTTGATCTTCTTGTTCATTACATTTAACATGCTGCCTATGTATCTAACTAGATTTTTCCCCTTCTGGTCCAGTTTACTGACTTCAGCCTTTATAAATATTCAGATAACAAAAATGAAGACATTTAATTGCTGAGGTTCTCTGGAGCAATAGGTCCATGCTTTCAAGATTTTTTTTTTTACTGCTTAATATCTATTCACTGTGACTCAAGCATTTTCTAAGATAATACAAGTATCGGGAACCTATAAAATGTCTCTATTTAAAAATATTTAAGTTTTTCATCCATATCTTTGTGCTGGAAATTTTCTTACAAAAAGAAACGTTGATATTAAGAATGTCTCTGTGGCTTGCATTTGCTTAAAAACCAAAAGCTTATTCCTAGAACACTTTGAGATATTTTAGAAATTACAGTGAAATTAATGACGAAATGGTTGTATTTTAATTGAAATATACACATTTAAATTAAAATTAATGAAAGAAAGATAATAAATAAAAAGATAAACTAAATAAAATTATATTAAATAGCAAATGAATTAACATACTTCATTGATCAAATTCACCAACAATGGTTACATCTTTTACTTGTTGAATAAACAAACAATCTGAGTGTCAACCTGTTTTACATTGAGCTTGATGGCCAAATTCTAACTGATATAAGGTAAAGCCAGGATTTCATATGAATAATTAAAGTATAGAATGCTCAGACAGGAAAGACAGGGAAAGGGAAAGCAACTACCCGAAAGCAAAGGACAGCCCAAACTACCTTTTTGTTTAGTTTTACTGTCAGAATAGAGTTTCAAGTCTAATAGTACTGAATTGTTCAAATGACAACCTAGGAAACCTGTCACCATAAGAAGGTAAATACAATGATGTTTAAGAGCTTAGCATGATGTCTGGATAAAATTTGAAAACACAGAAAATAAATTAAGAAAATTGTGTTGCAGAATCTAAGACAAAGTACCTTCTATTCTTGTACTTTGCAGTATATATTTAAGTTCAGTCTTCTACTGTTTGGAAGATAGTGATAGATATTAAGCACAGCCTTCTTCTGCAAAATTTACTGATAGTGAAATACAGATATTGCCTGGTTTGTAATGACATTACCGTTTCACTATATATTCACAGCCAGATCAATCATTTCAGGACAGTCAATATAGAGAGATACATGACCAGTTTGATTTCCTCATGTGAAAGTTATACTGTTCCCATCACTAACCAGATAATACTTCTAACTTCGGGTGCTTTTAGCAAATGAACTGGATTGAGAGAGCCATTTTTGCATTATTGTAGTATTTCTGTTTATATAGGTATAATATACTAACTCAAAAGAAAATGAGAGGGAAGGAATTGATTTCCCCTTTGTCTGATGACCAAATTCTGAGCAAGTTCTGTAAAGCAGATTACTACAGCTGACTGGAAAAAAAACACCAGGTGGGTGGGTTTTGGCTTACCTTTATATACTGGACCAGAATTTTCCTCTGACAAAGGGATGAAAATTAAAATTAATTAGCCTAGTGCCCAGTACATCAGTAGCAAAGGTGTTTCTTCTCTTTACTCCCTTAAAGAATATTAGCTGGTATTAAATAATTGATTTTAAAAGGCAGTTACAGTGGTTGGAAGGAAGAATATTTTAATACTTAGCTGGCATAATTCTGTTTTATAAAAATGAACATGATTGAAGCATGTCACCAACATTTATAACAGCCTTGGCATACCCTACTGAGGAATGAAGCACTGCCAGAGTCTGACATAACTGACATACAGAAATATAGAAACTAAGAAAATAAATATATTCCAAAGAAATGAAATGTTCATCCAAACAATGACAGCTCTGTGCACAAAGGCAGAAGGTAATGCTTGAAAAGCACAAATTATTTCCCTGCAAAGGTAAGTCCTCTTTTGCCTCCTTTCCACAGCTCCTCAAAGAATAAATCAGTAACACTGGGTCTTGACACTGTGTGCTTGAATACTGAAAACAAAAAAAAAACAGACAAAACCATAGAAAAACAAATGTTTGTTTGCTTTCTCTTTCAAAAAAGTACAAGGTTATGAAAAAAAGATGATAATGAGTTAACACAAATATCTAGAAAACACACAAAATAGGACATTGATTATGAGGGTTTTTTTAAATATGTGGCCAACAGTGTTGAAAGAGCTTGTGCTGCCTGCTGGAAATTCTCTCTATATATGCCATGTTCATCAGAACTGTAAAACCTGAAGGAATTCACTAGAGTCTACAAAAAATGTAGCTTTTCCCAAATATTTCCGCAAGGTAGGAGAGATAAGCATTGTTAAATCTAGGATTTCATTACGTAGGTTCAAACTGGTGTTGCCTGCATTTGATAGCCTCACCCAGACCACTGATAAAAATGTTAAACAGAACTGGCCCCAGGAGAGCCCTGGAGAACACCACTCATGACCACCACCAACAGGATGTCATTCCATTCACCACCACTCTCTGGCCTGGCCATCCATCCAGTGTTGTACCCAGCCAACAGTGCACACCATGAGCAGACATTTTCTCCAGAAGAACGCTGTGGGGAATGGTGTCAAAGGCTTTACTAAGACCCAGATACAAAATATGCATGGCGTTTTCCTTCGTCCACTGAGTGGGTCACTTTGTCACAGAAGGAGATCAGGTTTGTCAAGCAGGACCTGCCAAGCTGACAAAGTCTGATGACCTAGTTGTCCTGTGTATACGGTGTGATGGTGCTCAAGACAATCCCCTCCATATTTTTCCCTGGCACCAAGGTCAAAATGAAAGGTCTGTAGTTCTCCAAACCTTCCTTTCATCCTTTCATGGAGATGGGCACCACATTTGCTAGTGTTCCTGTCTGCTGGGACCTCCTTGGATAACAAGGACTGTTGGTAAATAATCAAAAGAAGCTTCTGCCAACTCCCTCAGCACACTTGGGTAGGTCTCAAGGGAAAGAAGTTTTCCAATATTTACTGGCAAGTGATAAGACATAGAAATTGACATTTCTGTGAATATTTCTGAAATTTAAAATATTAATTCAGTAACTTCTAGTAAACATAAATACATTTCCAAACCTATATTTTTTGTGAGATTACTCTAATGAACTGTTTGCTTTAGAGTTACTCTCTGTGTTTATTCTCCTGGTATAAAATCAAAATATTTGCATTCATAGTTCAAGACCCCCCAAAGTTCAACTCTTGAAAGTAATTGCATTGTTGTATTTTAAAGATTTTGTTGGTTACTACTATCCAGCAAATGATTTCTGAAAGAATTTTTAGTACTACTTCACTATACTATCACCATAGTGGTAGTCTAGGCGATTCACATTTTGTTTATAAATTTTAAACTTCTTGGGAAAAAAAGCCAACAAAACAAAAGATAACACAACGAAAATAAATTCCATAGTTGAATTTCTTGATATTCTATATTTAAAAGAATATTTATATGGTACTTTTAAAGAAAAATCTAGACATATTTTAGCAATTATGCATATTTAGCTATTATTAATGCAAAGGCTTTCCCACTTTTAGTACAGTATTGGAAAAACCACAAAGTATGCAACTCTCAACCTAAAAGTTCTTGTGTCAAAAGACTGGACACAGAATATTTGAGATGCATAAGAGATTTAATTTTCACTATTCAGTCTGACAGAAGTCTGATTTCAAATATCACTTATGGAAACAAAAAAAATTTTACTTTTTTGACTTTCAACTAATGCAATGTAAGTAGTAGAATTTTACAAGCAAAGAAATCAGAAATTGCAAGGTTATTTCCTTCTAAGTCCTTACAATTAATTATTTTTGAGGAGAGAGTCATCTGGGAGTTTACCTAATCATAATCCTTTTAAATTCTCCTTTTCAAACTTATTAAAAAGTAGAGCTCATTTCCAATACTGAAATGTTCCCTCAGCAATGTCTTAGAGAAAACATCCTAAAGAGTAAAAAAATTTAGAAAATTAATTAGTGATGAAAATTTTATATCAGCCTGAATCAGTAAAATCGCTTTTTTTAATGTAAAAATGGGAAATTTGCTGCAATCAAATATGCAATTAAATTATATGTTGCTTTTTGCTTTCAAACTTGACTTTGAATTGCTATTGAGTGATGAAACAGATGACATTGCCAATGCCCCGTTGGACAGCTGATAGGTGGTAACTCGATAACTTCTAATTGTTTGTGGAGATCCAAAAATCCATTGTGTTGCATTTGTATTACCCAGCATGGTTTAATTTAATTCCAAAAATAATCTACTTGCAGATTCTTTTTTTAGTTCAAGCTTGTATATACACTGGCTGAACACTCTGTGTGTATTTACTATATGACACTGGAAAAAAAATAAAAGGAAAAAATACTCATATTATTTCGATTAAATCAGATTCAAACTTGTTGATTGATTTATTAAAGATTCAACTGTCAAGCAATGATCTATAGTTAGGATATGTATCAGCAACACAAGAGATGAACCACAATACTACAGAATGTTATCACACGTGTCCAAATGCCTAAACACCCTTCCATGAAGGCCAAGCTGGGTGCCTGCATGCTGGCCTGGGGGCATCCACAGGGATGTCATGTGGTCGGGTCCAGTGAGAGCTCCAAGAGCTGCTGGGTCACATCCACCAAGATCATGTTGTCCCCGTTGCTTGTTGTGCTCACTTTTGTCCCCCACATTACTGGTCTCAGAGCTTCTCTTCTCCTATACTTCAAATTTCTTTTCAAGCTCACTCTTCAGTTTCAAAAGTCTCAGAAATCTCTTGGTTAGCATTTAATCCAGCTGATGGTCATCTTCCTCTTCAGAATTATCAGTCTGTGGTGAATAGTCTGACTGTCACACTCACCCATCCTGTAACTCTTTCCTGCCTTTTTCAGTTGCTGTTATCCCAGCATTTTGCCAAGGTTGAGCCATGCAGGCAAACCCAGTAACATGATGTGTCCCCCAGATGGCAAATTCCTTGAGCAGCCCACCTGAAACAGATCAGTTTTCAGCTCAACTCGAAAGAATTTGCTGTGATTGCTATTTACATATTGAGGCTGTAATGGTAACAGACAGCAGAACTGAAAATTAAGGACTGAAAAGAAACTGCTTCTGGCACTTGGACAAAAATCAGAATGGAAACTGTCAGAGTTGTATACAAAGAAACAAGGAGAGGAAAAGGAATGATTAGAAATGAGTGTTACAGTATCTACCAATAACTCATCATTAGTGTTTTTTTAAAGAAATATGGCTACTGCATAATGCTACTGTAATTAAGGGTATTTTGACCATTATCATAAAAGATAAAGACTGTTTAATTTTTGAGCTGGAAACTTATGGTTACCTAAGAATTCATGATTATTAAGCACTAACTTTCAATATGGTCAAAGAAAAAAGAGTATCATAAAGAGTAATAAATATAATTAGTACTTCAAAGAGAGGCACCTCTATAACCTAATGGATAATTACAATATTTGAAAAATGGAAGGAAAAACTGGGGTGGAAAAGCATGGAATTAAGCATACACACAGAGATTACTTAGAAGTCCACAATTAAAAAACCAGCAAAAAGTATGATGTACTCCCTTTGCTGTAATTGTAAAGTGAATTACACTGTTTAGAAATATAATATCTAGATAGTCCTTGAGGTTAGCTAACAGTGCCATTCCTAATACCAGAGGCCTCAGGCAAAGACTGACAGGATAAGGTGGAAAACAGATAAAACATTTATACTTTGTACATTCCCTGATGACTAGCTTGCTTGGTTTCCATAACTAGAAAATTCAGCAGCAAATGCTCATCTGACTCAAGACCAGGATTAGTATATAGATTTCTGTCCCTAGAAATATGTGAAAGCTGACTGCAGGTAAGATGACTCAGAGAGATTTCATGAGAGAGAGGAGTAAAATGATTCTCCCTTCTCAAGTGACAAAGAAAATTAAGACCTAGACCCCTCTCAGGGAGATCAGAGAATGAGAGTGGCTCAGAAAGCACTGTAGGAGGTTGCTCCCTCACTGTAGGAGTCTTAGCTATGTTTTTTAACAAGAGTAAATATTTTTGGACATTATGTAAATTTATGCAATGCTGTCTAGGATGATGAGTAGACAATCTGTATGAGAGTGAAGTGGTGGGAAAGATCAATGAAGTTCATAGTAGATGCTGAGCCACTGGCAGGTCAGAAGTGGTAGGAGAGAAACTACAATACAGGCAGGAAAACGGAACAGAGCTTAAACTCCAAATCAACATCGATAAGCCTTTCCTCAGAACAACCTCCAGGAAGCAGAAAATATGAAATACAATACAGCTTGGAAGACTATAGGTTTTTAAAGCTTCTGTGAAAGAATTAGGAGACAAACAGATGTAAGCAATCTGAGTTTTAATCGCAGCAGGTGAAGAAAATGCACAAAAGAATATAGGAATAACAGATCACTAGGAGGCTTGCCAGTGTGTGAGAAGCATAGAACCATTTAAGTTGGAAAAGGACCTTAACAACATTGAGTCCAACCATTAACCTAACTACCAAATCCAGCAAGCTTGTTATCTTGACAAATCTAAAATTTTCACACACACAAAAGTGCACCAGGGAAATCTATGATTCACTGTTCATCCTACCTCAGTGAACAATAATCATGACCCATAGTCTGGTTAGGTATTTCATAGGCCTCTGGCCATGTTGGATCTTATAGTTATGTAGCTCTGTGAAAAAAAGCAAATACTTTTGCATGCAGGGGATGTAATGTCCTAATGCTTTGCTCAAACAGGTCCAAAATAAAAGTTAATGACATTCCCTTACTCTTAGACAAAATGTGTTATATTTATGTAACACATGCATAGGGTTGGTTTTTAATGTATCCTATGTGTGATGTAAATCAAACTGGAGCCTACTATTTAATTACATCTTTCTTATCTTTTGTTCAATCCAAACCATCCAGAATGGTCTAAGAGCAAAGTGAAATGACAAACAGTGCTAATTAGCTAATATCAACAAATTAATTTCATGCCTCTACTGTGTTAAAAAAACTTAATACTATGGTTAATGACTTCAAATTGGGGTAACAGTCAAATATGGAATGGAGTATTGTATTCTTTATTCATGAAAAGATGCCTGAATATTGATAAATATTTAGGAGACTAGAAAACTGCATTCCAAAAAGGCAAAAAAAGCTGATGTTCAGCTAGTATAGTACAGCTATGACAAACAGAAACTCCCTTTTTGTACACAGTTCTGAATTAAGATAACATTGGAAGATGGAAGCCATTGTTGGTCGTAGATACCTCTCACTCAAGATGATATAGCCTCCTGCTCTTCCAGCTTTTGAAATCACACATGAGACACCGACAGATACATTAAAAAAATGCTCTTCAGGGTCAGACCATCAAGTCCAGTTTTCTGTCTCCAACAGTGATAATAGGAGAAGCTGCACAGGGAGAATGTACAGGACTGGACACTTTCTACAGTCCATCTCCTTCACCAACACCTACAATTATTTTGCTAAAGGTGTAAGAGGTAGATCTATGCTGAGTGCTTTTAGCACCTATTTATGGACCTATTGTCCATGTATTTATCTTAATCCCTTCTTATAAATTGACTGATATTCGATGCTTCTACAGAGTCTCATGGCAGCAAACCCCATAAATTCACTATCTCTTTCCCTTTAACTGTTTTAAACTAGACACACACTTTTTGCACTGAGCAGTTTCTACTTGTGCTGCAGGATTTAATGAATAACAGCTCTGCATTCGGTCTGTGCACTGTTTACAGTTGCGTAAAACACAGTTATAAACAATCAATCCTAAATTGCCTCCTTTCCAAACTGAAGAGCCAAGCTGTTTTAGTCTCCCTTCACAAAGTACATTCTCCATCCCCCTAACGACTTAGTTGCCCTTACATGTACTTTCTCTAATTCCACTATATTTTCTTACTGGAACCAGAACTGTACAAAGTACAGTCTAACCTATAGCACTAAAAGGTTTTCTTTTATAAAGATTGTTTTTGGCATAGAAGACAAAATCAAAAAATTGTTACAAATAAAAGCATTTTTCCATGCTATATTTTAAAAATGCTTTACTGTCATTTTTTTCTTTCCATCTTTAGAAATAATCCAAAAAGGCTTTCTTTACTCAATTGTGATCACTTACACAAGAATTTCTGTGAGGCAGACCAAAGTGTCTTTGTACTCAAAATCCCAGACCTTGTTTAATTGCTTATTATAAAAAGATGGGATAATGTTAACATCTTTGACTTGCAGCATCTGTTTACTGGAATTAACACATCCCATTGAAGAATGCCTGATGTGATGCTTATGAGGTAAAAAATAAAAAGAAAAAAAAGGAAGAGGACATTTATTTTTCTTTCCTCAAACACCACTCCTGAAATGCTAAGATAAAGATTTAATACTCCTCTGTTAATGAGCTTTCACTACAATGTCCCAATAAAAATGCTGCCAGTTAATTTAGACAAAATAATTATTCTGTTGGGGCCATTTCCATACTCCACATTATGTAATGTTCCACTGAGACAAAGAAGAGAGACAGCAGTTGAGATCTATTACATCAAACTTGGGTTTCCTAACCCTGAGGGCTGTTCAGCCACAAGACTAAATGGTAAAAGAGGAAACTACACCTACAGAAATTTAAATATCTAACATGGAAAAATGGAAAATATTTGGTTAGTTCAAACGAAGTCCACTGTTAGCTGCAAGTCATATTTTTTGGCAAGTGAATTATGTCTAAATGCCTCACTCAGTTTTAATGAGTTCCTTCTAGAAGTTTAAACTGCTATGAGAAATGTGGTGAAATGTCTATCTTTTGATATCTTCCAAGCCAAACCAAAAATTTTACAATTAATTAAGGTTTAGAAATGTTCCAACTATATGTAGAGGGAAAGGAATGCCAGAGCAATTGATTTCTTGGCTGCTTAGAGAGAGAAAGAGACAGACTGATGCAAAAGGAATGGAAAAAAAAAAAAAAAGAAATCTGGTATGGAGAGAACAAAAAGATCTTTAGCACACTGCCTTGTAAAACCTGAACTACCGCCCAGGATTTCTTACTATGCTCAACAACCTTTCTGATTTAGGAGTGAAGCATTTTTATACCCCTATACTACAGGGCCAAGTACCACTATATTGATCAATCTGTATAATGTGTCAAAATTCACTATTTATAATATTCTAAAGCTTTAGTTGCTGAAAAGTCTTTTTAACTCTAAAGATTCCAGTCCTGCTAAAGTTGCTCAGGGGAGTCAACAAGGCTCTAGCCTGCCTTGTTAATGTGTTTGCTGCTTTAATACTTGAGAATTGCATTGAAAAATCTGTGATGAAAGAATATCATATTCAACAGTCTGAGGCTAAGAAATGCAGCATCTAGATCTGTTTGTGCAATGACCCTCTGCCTTTAAATGTATTTTTACCATCTTTGAGTTTCTTCCTTACACTTTTCATGTTTTTACCCTGAGCAGTACGAACGTTTGCACTGACTTGGTCTATTTGAATGTATGCTTCCTTTCAACATCTTATGTGAAATTAAACTGCAAACTAGAAAATAATTCAGATCTGCATACATTTCTCATTATACAGAGACATTGTATCTCACATTTCTGGGTGTTTTAAAGATTTTGAAGAAAAAATATAAACTTTTAGAAGACTGTATTAATGTGTTTTTGGGGCAAAATATTAAAGTCATTACTAGGTGTTTCTAAAATACCTAATTCAGAGGCATACACAGCCTACAAGGCTACATAGGTCAGTGGTACAAATGTTCCCTGTGATGCTGAAACATGTGGTCCTACAAACTAAAAGTCCTTTATTTTTCACCCCAGTAAATTTTATTAGCAGAAGAGAATGAGATCCAGTTTTAAATAAGCTCTTAAGCAAAGCTGTAACAAACAAGTTCTGCATTAACAACAGCACACAGAAATGTAAGTTGTAAAGTAAAACTATAAATTTTTTATATGTTTAAAATAATCAATTTTACATAAATAATTTTTTCTATAATATTAGTATCAAGAAGAATGTTTAAAAATTACAATTTGCCCTTCTGATTTTCAATTTAAATGCAATGAGATCTAAAAAAGTCATATTTTAGAGTAAAAAAAGAGGGAAATTTAATATAAAATGGTAACTTCATTTTGTCATTTTATCATTAGAATATTCTGCCACTTCCACTGTCATCTGCCTGACTACTGTCCTAGAGTGATTCTGTGTCCTAGTGAAGCTGAATCAATAAAAATAAAAACACCTGCTAGAAAACATGATGATTGATCATAGAGAAAGACTAAAGAAACCTAAGAAAACGAGGAAACACTGAACCAGAATCAGAGAAAGAAACCCAAAATAGGATTTTTTTTTCTCTTCTAATGGGCAATATGCTGTATAAAAAATCTTTTGAATTAGCTTTTCATTGACTAATGGTAGTGGCTAGTAACAAGAAGATTGGGTCTTCCATCCAACCCTTTCGGATTTAGTATATTCAAGAGCTGATAATAATATTACTTATTTAACGTTTGATTCTGCAAGGTGCTAAGCACTATGATCATCAGTGCACTTGCATTCTTAGGTAATTTTAAGCAGGCAAGTAGCCCACATGAAAGCATCATCATGGCTTTCATAATCATATGATGAATGACATTATTGAATCCAGACAAGAATGTTCAGAACCTTGTACAATCAAGTTAAGGGGTTTACATGAAGTGAAAAGACAATGAAGACACCCTGAAGAGTTTATAACTATCAGTTTAAGGAATATTAATGTTTTTATTCCAAAAAATCCCCCTGAATGTCTGTGAACACATTTTCTTTCATATATCATCCTCTTCTGTTACTAATTCTTTGGATACTTTACTGCTGTTATATATCTGACTAGCTCTGTTTTTTGTAGACCCATAAAGAAAGGCAGTTGGGTCTTGTGGGACTGGGGGGAGAAAAGGGGGAGCAGAGGAGGAGAGGGGATGGTGGTGATAAAATGTAATTCCTCCGAACACCTGCTGAGTTTAATTGCACTACAGCTGCTGCTGATTGTAAGTGGGAAAGGGAGATATAAGGCAGAGGGGGAGGTGCTGGTGTTACTGACTGATTGGCTGTCGTTACATCCAATTTTATTGTCTTTTTTTACCCTTTCAGTATTATTCTTACAAGTTAAAAGAGTCTCTGAGTCTGAGGGATTAGGGACCTAAACCAAAGAGGAATCTTATGATCTGTGAGCAGAATGAGATGTGGTGTTTCCTGGATGAAGACATCTGAAGAGAGCATATGTGAACCTCAAGAGCAAGACTGATGATCCCAACAGACAAATTGCCACAGTATGCAGCATTCACTAGAGTGAAAGGTTTATAGGTGAGATATTTAAAGAGGTCACCACGCCCAGAGTATGTGGTTCTGCAATGAAATAGAAGACAGTGCTCAAGATGAAGGAGCTGTGGTCATTCAAAGGGGATAGCAAACCATGCGGAGAAATTTTCAAGCAGGTTCTCATTCTGCAAGAACTTAAAGATAACAAAGTATGGTGGGTTTGTAGTATCAAGGCGCTGTGGAATAAATCCCTGTTCACAAAATTGATAGAAATGAGTACTGAAATCTGGACTGCTGTAATCTGATAATTGCTGGGGACAAACTGCTCTAATGCAGAGAAGCATGATGCCCATAGTTGTGATACAAAGAATTTGTTTTGTAATGTGTCAAAGACATGACAGACCATTGCAACTGGGTAACTCCCTAAGAAAACAAAGCAAATCAATTCCACTCATATCCCCATATTTTGGGTTACTTTGTAAGCTGCTGAAAAGCTAAAAAATGCTACACTGATGTTAAGTAACTTTTGGAAAAGTCTAGAGAGTTGTCATTCAGTGATAATAGATGTGGGAGGAAGAATTTCCTTCAATTTGGAGCCTGAAATACAGGTCTCTTAATTTTCAGAATTATAATAGGCAAAACATAGGTTAAAAATAGCAGTTGAATTTTTTTGAGAATTTGCTTTATATGTATTTTTGACTATATAAATAAAAACCTGCCTATGTTTAAAATAAATAATTTTTGGGAAATGTTTACTCAAATAAAACACCTGTAGATGATTCAACTGCCTATTACATGGAATATGAGCTTAATTATAAGTGCCTGTGAAATAGGGTCAGTAAGAAAATTCAAGGTGGGAGAATACAAATGTTTGTGATACACACAGTAAGTACACACATTGATATATAATAGTACTAATTAATCAATTATCCAATTAAAAGGGAAGAGAAAAAGATGGGATAATGTTTGCCTGGATTAAAAAACTACAAATAATATCTCTAATCCTAGATGAAAAGGGGCCTTGAGCCATCTTTTCTACCACTTGAAAATTTGACACACAGAAAAGGGGGATCTTTAAGTCCTGTTATACAGCAAGAAAAGTCCAAGAGGTATTAACTATGTGGCTGCAAACATTTTGCTCTCTAACATTAATTCTATTTGGTACTTTAATATCTAGCCAGCCCTCCTGACAGTTTCAGTGTCTCCTCATTTGGCATCATGTATCCAGCTTGTTTTAAGCAGGCTAAGATCTCATTGGTGTTATTGAAGCTTTTGCAGTCTGAGTGTTTCCTATCTGATGTGCCTTTTAAAAGTTTTCAGGAATGAGTTCATTTGCCAAGTTTGAAGACATCTTTTCAGCAATTACTCTAATAGGGTGTGATCTCGACTCTGATTTCACATATATGTATATGCAGAGCCACAAAATATTATTAATAAATGAGCTGTCACTCTTTATTGCTGAACCCGTCATTGTATTCATTGTTTGCATACTGGTGTCCTGACTGCAAGCTAGAAAGAGATACACAAAATGCAAAACTTTCTATTTGAGTAATGCTAATTAGAATTTTAAAATTTTTTATATGCTGAACTAACTGATCAAAACCATTGAACAATTTCTATAATTCCATCCTCATTAAGGTTGCCATTCCAAGTACAATTTATCTTCTCTGCTTTGATACTAAAACTAATTAATTTTGAATTAAATTGATTTCTTAACCTACATATTGACTAGTGAGGAAATACAGGCAATGTAAAGAAATCAAACATTTTCATTTGCTACTACAAATATCGAAATTCTGACAGTTCTCAGCCGTGATAATGAATGAAGAAAGAATATTTTTAGTCTGGGAACTATGTGTACTATGGAACAAAAGGTTCTATTTTTTAATACAACTCTCCAACATGCAAGCTTCTTGTTGAGACCCTTACATAGATTGTTTATCTTTCTCTCTCTTTGATCAGTCTAATTAAAAGCCCTCATTACGTGTTGTTTTCAAGAGACATAATAGCATCCCTAGTCCACAATGCAAATGAAAAGCTTTTTTTTCATAATGTATTAGTTTTTGATGCTTGCTTCTTACAAAAAAAAAAAAAAAAAAAAAAAAAGAAAAAATCAAAAAAACCACACCAAAACCAACAACAACAACAAAACAAACTTCCTCAGACTTTGGAAGTCAAAAGCTTACTGAGGAGCAAGCGCTATGAAGACCTGAGAAATCCTTTTCCCATGTTGGCAAAAACTCTACTGAAAACTGACTCTCTTAATTGCTAAAACAAATTAACAAAAAAAGAACACTTACATTAATAATTTATGAACACAGAGGAAAGGAGATTGCAAAATTTTTCTGGACAGGATGCTTTACAGCTGGACTGCCATAGAACCATAGAGTCACATAATCATAGAATGATTTCTGTTGGAAGGGACATTAAAGTTGTCTAGTTCCAACCCCCCAGCCATAGGCAGGAACATCTTTCATGAGGCCAGGTTGGTCAAATTCCCCTCCAACCTGATCTTGAACACTTCCAGAGACTGGGCCATCTATGGCTTCCCTGGACAGCCTGTTCCAATGTCCCATGACTGTCATAATAAAGAATTGCTATTAGGTGCCTCCAAAGCTGTCTCTTCTCCAAGCTGAACAAGCCCAGGGCAAGTCCAGTCTCTGACCAATTGGATCACCTCCCACTGAACTCACTCCACAATCAAAATCTCTCTTGTGGTTTCAGGGTGAGGGTGGGGAGGTGGAAGCAGTACAATCTGCACAATTCTAGACTCCATCTTACAAATACCAAGCAAATAATCACACCGTCATCTATTGGCTGCGCTCCTGCCAGTGCAGCCCAGGGTGCTATTGGTTGCCTTCACTGCCAGGACCTGCTGCAGGCTCGCATCCAACTGACAGTGAAGAGCCACAGACCTTTCCCAGCAGAGCCACTCCCCAAGCAGTCCATCCCCAGCCTGTATCAGTGCAAAAAGTTCTTCCTTCCCAGGTGCAGAACTTTAGTCTTTGTCCTTGCTGAATATCACAAGGAATGTCTTTGTCCATTCTTTCGGCCTGTCCAAGTTGCTCTGAATGGCAACCCTTCCTGAGTTCATTGACTTACCCACCCAGTTTTGTGTCATCTGCTGACATGGTGAACAAGCACTCTATTGCTTTCTCTAGGTTATTGATAAAGAAGTTAAACAAAATGGATCTCAATACAGAATTTAATAATTCTTCAGTTCCTGGTCCCCACTACCAGCCTCTACATCCAGTTTTTTAGCTATTTACTAGCCACATATCTGGACTGCAATGTTATAAGTTGAACATGAGAATATTCTGGAAGACAGTGTTGGTAGCCTTCCCAAATTCAGGATAAATTGCAACTATTTCTCTTCCCTTATCCACAAATACAGACACTTAAATATGGAAGATGATCAGATTGATCAGGCATGATCACCTTCTCTAAACCATGCCAACTTTCCCTAGTATTGTTCTCCTTTGGGTTCCCAGAAGTGTGTTACAAGAGGACTTGCTCCATGATTTTTCTAAGGATTGAATTAAATTAAATTAATTAAATTAAAATAGTCTGTAGTTCCCTAGATATTTTATGCTCTTGTTTGCAGATTTGTAGAACATATTCTTTCTTCTAATCTTTGAATATTTCTCCTAAATTTTATACTTGCCAGATGACAGAGGATGATCTCGCAAGGACATCAAGCAGTTCTTTCAATGTGCTTGTATCCAGCCCATCAGTTCCCATGAATTTTATGTGTTTTCTCCAGTTATCACTAACTCACCCACTGATTATACTTGTTGAATTCTTGAATTCTTTTATTAATCAGAGAGACCAGGGAGACTGAAACAAGGGTAGTATTGAGTACTTAAGTCTTATGTGTCTGCTGTTGCTAAATCAGCCACTCCATTTAGCATTGGACAACCTTTTTGTTCAATCTTTTGTTCAATCTCCTTGTTCAATCTTTTACAATATAGCATTAGAAGTTCTCTGGTTGTCACAAGGCTGAACTCCATCTGCGTTTTGGCTTTCCTGACACTATTCCTACACTGGTTGGGCAACATTTTTAGATTCCGCTGTTGAATTCTGTCCCTTTTTTGGTCCTCTGTGTTCTGCTTTTAGGGGTTGGAGCACTATCAGGAAAATCCTGCTTAGCCAAATAGGTCTCCTGATACATCCACACCTCTGTTTGAGTATCAGGACTGTGCTTACACCTGAGGATAATGCTTTCTAGAGTGCCCTTACCTTTCAGATCTGTCTTCAAAAGGATTGTATCAATTCTCTGTATAAGGTGAATATTTATAATAGCAAATATCTAATTGGGGAGGGCATAATTCCCACAGATTGCCAGCTACAAGGCCTATAATTTTAAAATATGCATTACTTAATTCCAAAATTATGTTATAAATGTGTGTTTGCATTAAAATTTAACAATGTGAATATTACTTCTAGCTATTCTTTTGGAAGCATCCCACATAGGTATTTACGATAGAGATACCTAAATCAGAATCAGTCACATAAATTCCCTGTATGGCCAATGAAGAAAAGTAAATTGCTCTGAAAGACAAATTGTTAGTCTAAAAGAGGCAGCCAAAATAATCCAGAAACATGCTCCTGTGGTATCTCTCACTTGCCTCTCTTTTCTTATTGTCTTTGAGTAAGAAAACTAATTCATGTGTAGACGGTCACTTGGTATGATGAACCTTCATACAAGTTATACACCTTTAAGAAAACAAAAGAATGTGTCATAATAAAGTATAAATATGCTCTATACACATTTCCTCCCTTTCTTTGAAACTATTGCAAAATTCATTTCTAATTACTTCTACTTTTTACTGAATATGTTTGAAATACACCTGGAGGTTTTCCTTAAGTCAATTTTTTTTAGAGAAGTTTCTATCTGAAAATTACCTAGGCATTAACTTGTCCACAGGTTATGTTTTAACTTTATTGTTTTGTTAATCTATTTTTAAAATGTTACTGACATAAAAGAAACAAAAATAATTAATTTATGACAAGCATCCTTAAAGGTATTTATAAACATTTTTAGAAAAGGCTGAAAAATTATTTTTACCTCTTGAATTTTCTTAATATAAAAAAGACACCAGTGGGAATTGGTGACTCTTGGTTTGTTTGGGGACAAGGATTATTTTTAGCAAGGAGAGTTTGCCAAGCATAGCTGAACCGGAAATAAAGTCTAATGAAATTTTGAGCTGCAATGTAGGCTAATGATACTTGAAAGTGACATGGTTATATCTCAACAGGATAGCACTGGCTTAGCCTAAATGTCAGGAGCTTGACAGGCAAGTATCATAAAGATACATGTCAGTCACCTCCAGTGCAAGAATAAGTGATGAGCATTGTCAAGAATGCCCTTCATTTTTCCTTGGCAATTAAAGCAAACAGGGGCCCCAATGTCTGCTCTGCTGTTCCATTCACTTTCTCCTTTCTCCTATCTAAGCACTTGCTGTTTCATTCTCTTGATTAACAAAACAGTAAAGTGAAGATAAGAAATGAAGAAGAAAGTAGTTAAGTCTTCTCACTTCAGTGGTACTGACCCATTTTTTTGCATAGACATGTCAAAGGAAAATTGTGAAGTTCCAGAGTGCTTACAACTTACAATAACAGTGCTTGTTATTTTTTCAAGACTGTTCTACTTATATTCAAAGCTTAATAACCCTGTAACACAGACTGGGGCTACAAAGTGGTGAGTTCTGGTCCATAACCTAATCCTCACCATCATTTCTGCCCTGAGCAGCTGAGATACATAAACCATGGAGGAAAGTCAGCAGTAAGTTCCTTATCAGAGAGGAGAGCAAGGTGAAAATCATGTGAGCTTCATGCGAAAACTAAGGAATCAAGACTGAGAAAAAGAAATAACCAGAAGAAATAAAGGCTAGGAAGAAGCACAGAAATGAGAACTGCCACAAACTGAGAGGTGAGAATACCAGCCAGTTGTCTGAATCAACAGCCAGCTTGTTTCAAACACTGTTCTCCCAGTGAGAGCTCGTATGCCTGGAGCTGTGTGAAATCAGAGGCACACTGCCAGGATGGCAAGGAACTGCCTTCATGCAGCCTCCTACCTCAGTTAAATGTTCCCTCCTCCTGTTGTCTTACAAGGGAATAGGTAGCTATGACACTGGATTACTGCCAAAGTCAAGGTGTATGCATCACCCTGGCAAACTGTGATTCATTATAGCCAGGAGCAGGATGCACAGTAGATGAGCAGCATTATTTCTAGCCAGAGCTACTCACTGGCTGATAATGAGAACAGCGCCTTAGGGGAACTCAGCTGATTTTCTTTTTCCAGTTTCTGCACCAGCCTGATTCCTTCCTACGCTGCCAACTATGGGCAAAGAAGAGATGATTCTTGCTCCCATGACTTCATGCTTGATTTAACCCACAAACCAAAGTGCCCCAAGGCTCTCCAAGTTTGGCTTACTAACTGTTCTTGCAATTACATGTAATGTGTTCCAATGTTTCAGTTTTCTCAAAGCCAGGAGAAGGAAACCTCCACAGAGCCCATCCAGTCAAGCAAGCCTATTGCACAGATAAACATGATCTCACTGAAAAAAGCAAAGAAGGCATCTAGCCCTACAGACACAAGTCTAAGAATGTAAACAGATTCTTGCCTGCCAATTTATCCTTACAGGAAATTTTCTCCAGCATAGACCCTTGCCAACAAATAGAAAAATGGAGATGTTTTACAACAGGCAATCAAAGCCTGGAAGCATCAACAGTGTTCCACTGGCTTGAAAGGCTTTAACTGCTGGGACAGTCTCGCCAACTCTATTATCCGCATCTCAGACACATTTTACATGTTCCTTTTCAAATACCCAATGGAAAACAAAGGGCAGGTAAGAATGGGTAGATCTTTTGTGCACCTGACCATCAGCTAATTTCAGTTTATTCTGTAGATATTTTGCACTTGCTTGGGTAATAATTTTTTGGCTTCTGACCCAAATTAAGGTTATCATGGGTCATGACAGCAAAAGATCAATAGCAACAAATCACATTTGTAATGACATTACATTAGTTAGTCTTTGATCATCAATGAAAACTTTTAACAGTTATTAAGATTTCTTGGAACTTTTTTGGCCAGAGAGCCCACTTTAAACCTGGTGCTCCATTAAAATTCACTAGGTCTGGAATTCAATGATGAGTCTACTCTGTAACCTGAGAAGGATAGGAAAAAAAGGTGTGGCATACCTCATTCAAGAGGATATACCATATTTACAAAGCCATGAATAAATACTGAGGTTTTACTAAGCCTTATGACAAATAACACCTCTTTCCTTAATTTTGGTTTTCAGCATTTTCTTTGTGGATATGTCAAGCCAATATATCCATGCAAAAGTACTTGGAGAAAAGTAATAGCTCTCAGGCCTTGTTTTTTTCCTCTGGTTATATTTATTCAAGAGAAATCTGCTGGCAGTAAGATGCTTTGTGTCTGAAGCTAATTCTGGATAGGTTTGTGTGAAACTTACCTTCCTCATACCATATTTCTTACATCACTGCTGGACATTTCACATCTACTATATAGCTTTGTGCAATTCTGTTTTCCAGATTTTGAATCAAAAATTCTTGACCTTGAAATACTTCAGAGCAAGCACTTTTTCTTGCTGCATGAATGCTTTTGTTATCACTAAGCATTTCACCAGCTGCCTATTGATAAACAATTGACAACTACTCATGGCCACTTAACGAGATTGGTTAATGAGAATACTTTGCTATTGCTCCTGCAGATTTTACAATCACACGATAATTTGATTAGTTCACTGATAAGGGAAATATCTTTTTCTTAGAGATAAGCATTCCAACTGAGTAAAGTAAACCCTGCAACTCAACAAGAGCAAAAATGTAGTAGTAATTTGAATTGTAGTAAGAGGACAGGAAGAAATTGTATGAGGTTTCTTATTAAATAAATAAATAATTAAAACCCTTCAAATAAAAGAAGATATGACTTAGAAATAAATTAATTCCACTATAAAGTAGGAAAGCCTGTTGTGCCTGACACTCTTAAAATAGGTAATGATAAATAAATGAAGACTATTATGTTGTGAAATGATACCCAAGGCAAATAAATGTGGAGGGCAGGTCGTGGGGAACCTAAAGTTAAATTCCAAATCTCTTCAGTGACCATATGCAGGCAAGTGGTAAAGGAGAGGATTTTTTTCACAATGCGATGACTTTGAATGTGGCTTGAAATTGAGGTCAGCAACTTCATGCAGGGGTTGCAATTATCTTAACAGGTCCCAATAACTGTGTTTGAGTTTTGGCTGAGTTTTCATAACACAATACCATCACAACTCTGAAAAGAATTTAGGAGATTTCCATGACACTGCCTTGCCTTTCTGTTCAAGAGTAATATATATTTCCTTTGGTCTCAGTCTCTCTCCTGTCTTTTACCCTGGAAACATGCTCTAATCCTTGCAATCTTTTAAAATAAATGGATATGGTGAGATCTTCTCAATCTTCTGTATAATCAATAAAAATTCTGGAACTTGGTTTAAAAGAAATTTAGGTGGAATTTTCAAGGTGAAATCCTTCTCCTGGTGAAACTGATTAGAATTTCTTTCACTTCTTTTAGGGGTCATTGTTTTACCTTTATATTTATAATCCTCATGTCAGCGATGGTTCTTCATAAGAGAGGTATGAACAATGCACCTGCTTTCCTTGTTTAATTGCTAGAAGAAAAGAGTCTTGGTCTAAGCATAGATTACCTGAAATCTCCATTCAAATAAAAGTACCATATACAAAATATTCATATTCAATTTACAGTATTATTGAATTTTTTATACCTAGTATATATCCCTTTTTTTAGGTCATGTTGCCTATTAGATTGTTTTCAAACAAAACGTTGATTCTGTGCCCTACTTCATTACTTTTGTGCCCAGTTCTCCTTATTCTGATTACTAGCTGCTTACGAGTTCTACCTGCTTCTCATCCCTGCTTTTCTGTAGCGGAAGAGATGACAGAACCTTATGGACATCCATCCTAGGTGACTATATCTTTTTCCCAGCCTGATGCCCTATGTTCTCAAAAAAAAATAAAGTACAAATTGAATCTTAACTGGATTATGCATGCTACATTCTTACAAGTTCAGACCACTTACATTGAAGTCATTGAGAAATAATTAAGCACTCCATGTCTCATGACAAAAATATTCATCCATGAAAGTACAGGTAAAACAGCATAATAGTGTAGTTCATAAACCATCTTTAAAAACAAGATTTTTAGTTGCCAATACCAAACTCTTTCACAAACTACTTCCTGCTTCAAGGTCTCTTGCCAGGGTAATGAGATGCTCCATCATGAAGTTATATATAATTCTGTCAAAATAATCTTAGAATGTATATAATTTTGAATCATTGTTGGAAGCAGAGACACGAGCAACTGCAAATGTGTTCTTCTAAACTGGGAATGTAATATAGAATTAAATGCAAATGACTACGTTAATGCAACATTATGATTGAGATATGACACAAACAAATGTCATTAAATTCCAAGTATAGTTCCCACAGCAACTGTAATTCTGCTGCTTTGCACTTTCTGTACATATTATATTGTATTTCTGTGCCATATACTGTGCAGTATTAACTTCACTGTATTTTGGTATATTTGCACTGTGACTGATTAATGGTTGTTCTGGGAAAACAAACTGAGTTTCTATTTTTCTTAATGTAAAATCTCCACAATAATGTTGCCACTTTTCCCCTATGCTTAATTTCTTTTGTTTTTGCTGGTTTGTTTGGGTTTTTTGAAAGAAGATAGTGTTTTATTTCAATGTATATCACCTGGCTAGAAGGCATTGCTTTTGCAGGTAAGTATGTTATTGAGCTATGCTCCAAGCCATGAATATGCTTAAATAAATTTTATTTCACTGGATATTCGTCAGCTTGATTTTTTTTTTTTTTTTTGCACTTTTGGCCTTTTCCTTCCCAATAACTAAAGCTTGAGCTTTAGTTTCAAACCAAGACAGAGGTCTTAACAGGAAAAAAAATTCATGTGCTGTATCTATATTTCCACCATGTTAACCTGCATGTAAGAAAAGATCAGCAAGAACTCAGTTGCTATCCAAGATATCCTCAAAGGCTGTGACAGCAATTTAAATTTAACTGGTTCATTAAGGAGCAATTTTGGACTGAGTGGCTAATTAACATTCACAAACTCAAATTAATACAGTTTAAGAGAAAAAGAAATGTCTTGCATGGGTCAATTTTATTTTTCTCAATTTGCTTTAAAACATAGCTTATACATCCATTAGTCCAAGAGAAAGACTAACCATATCATACATTACATTTGGTACTTGTATCATATTAGAGTGATACGACTTATAAGGAAAATAGATTAGAAGTTTTAAACAGGCATATTTTCAGAAGGCCTGTGATAAAATAAACAATTTTATCATTTGAAGAAAGAACCAATTTAAATAATTTTTTGAATTCCAGGAAAGACACATGCATAGTTCTTTGAAAGGTGTCTGGGTAAAAGGGTTTATTAGAGGCTGGGCGATCACCAACCATACAAAGTTCAACAGGGGAAAGTGCCTGGGATGGGGCAGCCCTGGATATATGCACAGACTGGGGAATGAGATGCTGGAGAGCAGTGCCAGGAAAGGGACCTGGGGGTCCTGTTCAATGGCAAGCTGAACCTGAGCCAGCAGTGCCCTGGCAGCCAGGAGGGCCAACCCTGCCCTGGGGGCATCAGGGACAGCATGGCCAGCTGGGCAAGGGAGGGGATTGTCCTGCTCTGCTCTGGGCTGGGGCAGCCTCACCTTGAGTCCTGTTTAGGGTGCCACAATGAAAGAAAGGTATTAAGCTGTTGGCAAGAGCCCAAAGGAGGGACACAAGGTTGGTGAAGAGCCCTGAGAGGAAGCCACATGAGGAGTGGCTGAGGTCACTTGGCTGGTTCATCCTGGAGAAGAGGAGAGAGAAGGGAGACCTCAGTGCAGTCTACAACTTCCTTGTGAGGGAAAGTTGGTTCAGCAATGGCTTGGAAACTGAATGTACCTCAACAAAATTAAGGGAAGTTTCTGAAATTTTTAAATAGCCGTTTTCAATGTTTTTGCCATATATAGGCTCATTATATCTCAATGTAATTAAGAGGTATTAGGAAATGTTTCTGAACATCTACTCATGTGGGCTATAATTCTGTATAAATCTACAATTTGCTGAAATTCCTGAAAGGCAAGCTCATGATAATGGTGTTTTATAGACAAAAGAGCACATAGTGGACAAAATTTGCCCTGGAGTGCTTCCCTAAAATGCCCTGAAATGCTTCTTAATTTTCCATTTCAGAGCTTACCTATGAAGAAAGTGAGAAAAAGAGAAAAAAAAGTGTTTCTCAAACTGTGGTAACTTATGCTCTACACTAGTCTGAGTATATAAACTATCTCAGTGTATAGGGGCAGAAACGAATAAGCAAGTAAGACACAGATAAACTGAATCACAGGATTTTGAAGACAGTAGCATGACATAGTTTAGAAAACAAATTACTGAGATATTATGAATGTCAGTTTGGTTTAGCCAATTTGAGATTCTGATAATTGTTTTAATAATTCTGTTCTGAGTAGCTTTTCAAATCCAATAAAATTATATATATTTTATTTCAAATTCTTGCCCATGGCAGACCTTGAATAATATTTCTAAGGAAATGAATGAGATACTATGTATTATTTAAATAAATAATTATATTCAGTTGAAAGCAAACCTGTCTTTCAGCACTAAAAGTAGTAACAGATTTTTCTAAATGTTGAATGTTCTAACATCTTTGATTAAATACAGCAAGTGGGCTAAGATACTATAAAATATGCACCTGAGTTCTCCTGATCTAAGTTTACATTTCTGTTCCAAAAGTTGTTTCAGTCTGTTATTATGCTCCATTTCAAAGGGTTTGGGTTTTTTTATTTCTTTAATGAAGATATCCCAATTTTTTGGTAATGTTTGCACATATTTGGAGTTTTTCTCCTTTATTTTCTCTATATTTATATACTAAAGTACAGCTGAAGTTAGCAAAAGAATTACCTGCTCATAATGCAGAGTATTGGACAGGTCCAGCAACACCTCTTCTCTAGAATTTGAAGTTCATTTGTTTTGTGTAACAAATGGGAGGAATAAATTCATTTATGTGGAAAAGGCAAAAAATACTTAGGACTTTCCAAAATATAGGTGAAATAGTATCTTGACATGATTATTTTTATCCAGTACAAAAATAATAGTGAAATTCTTTTTTCACACGAGTACTACTGGAATCAAAGTTTATGTGACCAAAGAACAAGCTCTGTTTACACACAGAAACTCTTGTGGATTAAAGCTGAATCCTGTATGTCACAAAGAAATATGCATCTGGCAGTACATGTTCTAACAACACAATTTTCACACACACCTTTTTTTATGAGAGATCAAGATGAAAAGAGACTTTGAGATTTAATCCTTGCAAAATAAATATGAAACAAAAATTTGGATTTCTATCAATATCAAATCCAAATAGCAGCCATTCAGAGCCTTACATCTGTAAGCACTATAGCATTTAAAGACATTCTTTTGAAGAAAAAATAGAATATATATCAAAATCTATAAAAATTAATGCAATAAAAGTATGAAAAGTCAAAATACATGTTGAAACAGAGACAGCATTTTAAATCATTTACTTCATGGAAATGAGATATTGGTGTCAACGAACATTTAAAAATGGATGAGCTGTTCAGGAGATGCAAACACAAATGCACCTTGTGCACTATAAAAGGTTTCAATTTTGCTATTTTCTAAACACAGAAAAATGTATCCCCCCCATTCAGCATATTGAATGTCTTATGAAAAGTGAAAGGTCATTTGTAACTGTCCAAAGGATTGATGGAGTTGAGATACCTCCTTGACCTTCACCCTGCACTCATAAAGAACAGTCTCAGATGACAGAGCATCAGGCAAGTTTTCAGAAAATGTCTTCTCTTATTTTATATTGCATAGCAGGCTTGTTACCTGATATTTTTCATAATTGTATGTCAAGATTTAATTACTTCATGTCTTCCCTCATTAAAAGCTAACTGTCATCTAATACCATTCAGCTATGTTTGTGATTTGCACTAATTCAAGCATTTCTGTCTGCTTTTTGCCATTGTTTTCCATCTCAGTTTCTACAATAATTGCTTTGGAGGCCTACACAAACAATGTCAAGGTCAAGCCTCACAAATACAAAAATTCTTTTCCAATTACTTATTGTCAGTTAAGGATGCACATTATAAAAACTGGTTCAGAGGAGTTTCTTTTTTTTCCTTTGTATTCTAATCTTCACATAATACAAGTTGAATGAAAGCTTAAGTTAAGATGTTTAAGCAACAAACTTCAAAAACACTTGTGGAAACATGAAGTATATTAGATTTTAATCATTCTACAACATTTTCAATCATGTAGTGTATTAGGGAATTCACATATAAAATATACTATTAACCAGTGCAGGAAGTAAAATAAAGTTTACTCAATGTTAAATCCTTTTGTTGTTATATTTTTTCATTGTACCAACAGGGAAAGTCAAGGACATATAGCTTACTGGTCCACTTACCAAGAAACAAGAAGGCAAAGAATTCATTTATCAAGCTTCAGTATCAAGTGTCACTCTCCCTACTTTCCTGCAAAAAGCTTGAGAGTGCTGGGCAGCAAAAGAATGACATGAGAAGAAAGATGCAAGAAGAAAAAAAAAGTGTTTTCTGAAGATGATGGGGACGCATTGGGGTAAAATTGATAATGACAGAGAGAAAAAAAAAAACCCTGAGAATGACTATTCTTCCTTTGCTAATTATTTTCTCATTCACAGAAGTATTAACATGAATATAGTATCCTTTCTAAAATAAAAAAAAGTAATAATACTGTTTTGGAGAAAAGAAGCTGACTTCACTGAAAAGTCAGAGGTTTAAATTTTATTTGGTATATTACTTATTCTTGGAACATAATGAAAACTACCACTCTGTTGCCTGGCTGCAGAAGTACTTTGGGTCCACCAGATGGGAAACCAAAATCATGCTAATCAATTGCTGTTTACCAATTTTTCAAATGCTAAATCCTTCCATTTTTCCATGCCAAAATGATTTCTTGACACTCTCATAAAAAGATATGTCATGTTCAGACACCTGTTTTAAGAAAATCTCCCAAAATCATTATAATGAAGATTTAACTTTCTTCTGTATGGACTACAGCACCACAAACTATGGTTTCATGAAAAGGCATTGTACCATTTCTATTTTTTTACATTAATTTGTTCATATTTGTTGTATTTTAAACAAATTACTCTCTAATTTTTAGACATTGCAATAAAAATATTTAATTCCTTCTTTTCACTCAAGAAATTCAAACCAACTTCTCCAATCTCTCATCCTTGACTAGGAACCAATAAGCTCTTGTGGAGGACAGAATCACAAAGCTCATCTTCTGATTTGTGAGAGAGTAATTCTCAATGGTTACTTAATTCCAGCAAAAAAACCCACAAGTCTTTGTTATAATTCTCTAAATATTTTTAAAATATAAAAGAACTGCAAGCAAATATTGGTTTATTTCAGGAAGACACAAGACTATGAACAGTTCAGGATGGACTCTTTGCTTAACTTTTCCATTTTAGCTCAGCTGCTGGGTCATTAAAAATGAAGGTATAAGAATGGGCTGGAGTATTTCAGTCAGTGAAAGAAAAATCATCTAGAATCCCACATTAATGAAGTAGAAAATGCTATAATGACAGTGGAGAGAGAAAGAAGAGGTGGAAGAAAAATCTAAACAGCAGCAGTTTCTACAAGGGCATACAATACCTCACATTAGCAGGAAAAGCAGCATGTATTAATATATGTATGGTCTAGGAAAATTGGATCCACAACTTCCAGGAGCCTAAACCAAGAGCATCTGGTATTGCTCTACATTTTCCCCAACCCCTGTGTTTCTGACTGAAAATGTGGCAGGTTTTCTTCTTTATCTTTTTTTTCCTCTTTACAGACACAGTTTGCATTTCCAGGATTTTAACTGGCTTTTAGTCAGGTTCAAAAAGACTGCTCTACAGAATCCCAAATATAAAACCTTTGAAATATAAATTTTTTTTGTTTATTGTGTCCTTTTGATCAGATGACTGGAATCAGATAAAGGTGACAAACTTTATTTTTTTTTCTCAGTCATGTATGGAAATGATGACTTTTTATCTGTGGACAAATAGTTTGACTTAAAGAACAGATGATTTTTTTTTTATTATCTTTTGTCATTGGCTATGAAATCAGAGTTAATAAGTTTCACAGATTGCAATAATACCCTTGAGAACCTGTGTGCTATCTGTCAAACATGTAATTTTAAGGTCTAATAATATGCAATATGTTTACACAGGTTATTGAAGTGCAGTTCTTTCCCAGCATAGGTATTTATTAAAAAAGCTAGAAGTGTAGCATCTCAAGGCTAGTAGAATTTAATATATTTTTAAATACAAATATAAATGATAGAAGATACATTTATACAACATATGCAGCAAAATATGCTTCTGTAATGTAAGAAAATTGTTTGTGGAGACAGCTATTACTGCAAGATTTTAAGGACATGCGACATTATCAGAACTGATCTAAAACTTGTTAAAGTCAAAAGAGGCCTTGGAGAGTCTTGTGAAGTGTCTATTGGAAAAATATTTAACTGGACAACATGTGTGGATGAGTGTGTATGCTAAGGACATGTAAACACAATTTTACAATAATTTATTTTGATTTTTATGGAAACACAAGTGTTTTGCATTTCTAATTTTTAGTTTTAGATAGAACATAGATATCTAGAGCTGAGAAATTGTACCTTTTACAGCAGAACTCAATATCAATGAATCTTTCAATTCCATTAAACAGAATAACATGTTACCATGAGATAATGACTTTTCTATTTTATGCTACAATACTAGGAAATATAATATTAAATTGATGTTTATGAAGGGCTATGCCTCCTAATACACTACAAATATAAACAGCATCACAGTAAAATAACAAAAATTAGCAATTTTTAACTTTATTTGCTATTTCCCATTTTCAAAATAAATTATTATTTTTAATACCTTCAATAATAACTGAACTAATCCTATTTACTATTACAGAAGTGATTTTCTTTTGATTTTATTTGTCCTTCTATGAAAAGAGTTGGCTTGGGTTCCCCAGAAGCATAGTTAAGACTAGCTTTTATCATCAAAAGGCTAGGGCAGTATGGGAGAAGGTGAGAATGTGGATCATTCCTGTGGAACAAAGAAAATTGTAGAGGGGTAGGGAAGTGAGCTCTGGTGACTATATTAGGGGTATTGGCAAGCAGAAGAAAGAAATGGAGGCAGTAATGCCCTTCTTCTGCATCCACTGCTCATCAGATGCTGTCCTCATTCCTGCACAGCCCCGTTAACCCTTACCTGCATCGACCGCTTACCTGAATTGACCAAGTGTTGATCCAGGTAAACTCAAGGTCCTTTTGCTGTGCAAACTTTCATTGTTCTTAGCATAAGGGCATTGCAAAAGCATTTTTCCAGTCTTACAGAAATCTGAAAATTATCATATAAAATACTATACGACTGCTCATTAAAATATATATGTCAGTGCAATATATTTTTATCACCAATATAATGTAAGGATAATGAGAAAATGTCCAAAATGTTTGCCTCATGCTCACTTACAATCCTTTTGGCTAGTAGAGGCAAAATAAGTAATATATACCAAATCAATCTATTTCTAAGAGAACAGTTCCTTCTGCAATACTACTCTTAAACGTGGTTTCTCCTTAAACAGACAAAAGTACATTTGAGATTTTGAACTACACCTGCTGGAATTTTATCTTCTAATGCAGATAATATACCTTATTTCACTAGTTAAGATTACATCTACATCTTTTTTTACATTGGAGTAGCTTGTAAATTTCACTGTTGCTAAATTTACTTTACAAAATGTCTTGAAAATCACCTGCATCAGAGCTTTATGGACGTCTTATAGCGATTCTTGGTGTAACATATCCTTATTACCTCTGTTGCAGACTTTGTGTACTTAACATACTAGCTATAAAATTAATTGTTGCTCTACTTCACTAACAGTGAGAGTAGAATTTTTAGTTTCTTTACTTTAATGTTGGCCATCATATATTTATTTCTCTAATATATTATAAGATGAAAAGTAACAATAAGCAGCATTTGCCAATTCTGTGTAGCTGTGTTGGAAAACAATCACCATGAAACTACATTTAATCCTGAGCTGGAAGAGTCATCTCTAGGTACAGGAGCGTAGGCCAGTTTCTTTGATCATTTATCTCTTTGAAATGATCAGCAAGAATGCCAATTAGAAACACTGTAGCTTAACTTGTGATGTTTACACCTTCCTAGTAGAAGCCAGACAGGAAATTCTTTTTTCTGACAACTCCTCATTTGAGTCTACACCAGGATCAAAAGATTTGGATATGTACTTTTGTTCGTCTAGCTCAGAACATTTCCTCCAGTTTCAGCCTGTTCTGAACCCTTAAATGCAAAAGCATTTAAAGACAGCTCTGTAATGTCTCCATTAAATCTCAATAGAATGTTAAATTATTAGCTCATCCCATGAATTCTAACATTGTCTATTTGGTTCATATTCAGCATAACAATGTAAGAAGAAGGAAAATGTGTAGATCCAAGAACAACAGGTGCTATCATACACACCTTTGTATGGAAGCAGTATCTTCCTTTTCTCTGAGAACATGAATCTATAAACATAGAGGTTGAAACTGAGGACATATATCTGTGTCTTCAGTTTCAACCTCTATGTTTCAGTAGACTATCACTGCAAGAAATTTTCAAAAAGCCAATTCAGAAAAACAAGTTGAAATTATCTAAGATAAGGTTAATTACAGTATATTACCTTATTATGGACAGTACAGAGTGTAAATCAAACTGCAGAATGCCATGAATTAACTTTAATTGAATAAAAATTCATTATTTTTTTCCCTACAGAAATATAGCAAGAATTTTTAAAACTAGAATATAATGTGAATTTATTACTATCAAATGTTTAAGCATTTAAGATCATTAAAAATAGTATCTGCATATTTACACAATTTAAGTATTTAATCAAACAGACAGGATAAAATGTTACCAAGAGTACTCATTGTCTAAGCATAACCACAGAAGATGAAGGGCGTTCTATTTGATCCATTTTGTACAGTCTAGTCCATGCTTTCCTGGTTTTGCTAAGATCTGAATTTTAGACAAGGTTATATACTTATTTGCAATTTAAATTCAAACCACATACTTGAAACTTTGTTGGGAAGATGTAAAGACATTCCTGTTTTCTATTAGAGTTTGCACCAGATTGCACCTGCAAGTGGGTATTGGGTAAAGGAAATTCCACAAATTCTGCTCAAGAAGTTCCACTTGGAACTTCACAGTATTTAACAGGATGAAGTTCTAATAAGCAACTTAAAGAAACTTTAGATCCAGGTTAATTTTTTCTGATTGCTTACAAATATTCTTTGTATATTCATATGAATTATAATTAATATAATTTCATTCAATTATTGGTATTATAGTAAGGTCATTTTTATTTTACTTGTAATGCATTTAATTTTTATACTTTATGTCCATGAAGCTTTGAAAAATACTAACAGATTTCCAATTATGAGTTAAAATAGAATGACGCAAACTTCTCTTTGATGGTTGCTATATCCTTCAACAATTTCTCTGATATTAGAGGCTCTCACAATGCTTCCTATTACTCATTACATATTACCTGCAGTCATGTCTCCAAAATAGCAGGATTACACAACTCCACAATTTCAAGACTCTAAAGCTCCAGACGTAATGGACTAAATAAAGGACTACAATTAAGATGAGTACCTAATTTTCTAAAACCTATTTAAACCCAAACTTGTGAAAAAAAACAACAGAGAAATAATAAAAAATAATCCTTGCTAGGAAATAAAACATTTTTTAGGAAAAGTTCTAGTCTACAATGTCTGCAAAAGATGGTCTGAAAAAGCCAAGAAAACAATTAGTTTTGGAGGTACTAGAAGTAGTGTTTCATTTCCCATAGATCTGTGCCCTATGGCAGATAAACCTTGGTCTCCAGCATGTTGTGGTCTTGCCCTTTTTTTTTCTACTTAAGCACCTATTTGCAAGTAATCTACAAGATGCAGCACTTAGACCTTATTTTTGACTATACCATCAAATTCCTATTAGACCAGTTAATCCAGTGATATCAAATCATTAATACTTAACCAGAGAAAGATTTCATGCTACCTGAAAAGCTATATACTACCTATATAGTACCATACATTCAATTTTTTCCTCTGATAAATATTCTTTAATGCCTAATTCTGTATCCATTAATGACAGAACTTAAACTCCAAGGGCTTACTGCAAATTTCTGGTATTTAGTTTAAAAATATTTAACTTTCTTCTTATTTCTAAAGTTGTTTAGTAGTATGAAGAAGTTAGCATACTCATTCAAAAACCAAATGAAAGTAAAATTTAAATCCTATGTACATAACTAACTGCTATATATAAAACAGTCTGTATGGCAAATATTTTTCCTTGAATGAATAGCTTTTGTAACCTGTCTTTTTCTTAATCAGGTACATGACTCTCTGTAAACTTTCTTTGCTTTCTAAGGCAAACATAAGTAATAATTTCTGTAAAGGTCTTGAGTCCCTCCAACATCTGGTTTTAGTTTACTATAAAAACTGTGTCTCTGATCTCATGTGTTGAACTACTGTATGTTTGCCACTGTCTATTTCCTGTGAAAAAATACACTGAACAATAATAGCTTTTGTTCCTAACCTTCCAGCCACTAGAGCAGCTGAACAAATAATTTTTGTGCTTTCATTTGAAGTAATTTATTCCATGTATATGTTTGTGTAGGGTCATTTGGGTTATTGGATGTTTCATCATTTAAAAATCAAATATTAGAAATTTAAATTACTGAAAACTAGGTCTAATATTTTCCTTATGCTTTTACCAGTTCTTTTGACAAAATTTCCTTCCAAGGTATCTTCAAGCCAATATATATAATTTTGTGTGAGTGGAGGGAACTAAAAAAAATAGTTATTAAAAAATTTATAAAAAACCATAAACATTGCAAATAATCCTACTCAATAATAAATCACAGGTGTCAACTTATAGTTTTGCTTAGATATTGATAATCTTTGTATGTTATCTACATTATGATTAGCATATAGAAAGACCAAATTGCAAAATTCAAACACTGAATTCTTCCTTAAATCAGAGAGAGCATATATTTTTTTCTGAGGACACACACACACACTCACACCCACACTTGAGAAACTCCTTTCCTGCTCATTCCTTCAAACTGCAGGAAGAGCCTTGGCCCTTGCAACTGCTCAAGCTTGCAAATGTCATTGGCTTCCTCATTATTCTCTGCCCCTCCTCTGCACAGGCCTTGCATTTGCATTATGCAGATCCCTTCCATCCTTGTCTCTTAAACACAAACCTTTACAGCCATGATGCATTCTGTGTCTATTCACTATTTCATTATTTGCCTTTCTTCCAAGGTTCCACATTTTTATCAAGTCATGGAGTCTTATGGAGCAATTTTACAAGTAATTTATTTGCTGTATATTATTAAATTACTCAACACTGTCTCATTCTGTTATGACTTTGTCCTTTTCTTATTAAAACTTTTATTTAATCCAGTCCAAAATTGGAGTTGAACCCAAATTGTTAGGTTAAGTTCCCAGGTTAATTAGCATTTTAAATTCCAAGTTTTCTATAATTTTCAGTGTCAGTTCTGGATAGCTCCATTCCACCTTAAATCTAAATATTTTTTTTTAAACTATGAAATTCATTCTTTTATTTCTAAGTCTTATGTACATTGTAATTCAGATAGCCCTATTTTAAAACTCCTATTTATTTATATTTTATTTGCACTTGATGCATAGGGATTACATACTTTTTGTTTACTTTTTGTTATATAGTTCACCTTCTACACTTTATCTTCACTAAAAAAATAAACCAAACATTTGAAATTTTTATCATATGCATAGCAGTCTATGTTTTATTTGGAAGATAAACATCAAATTCCTATTTTTTTATTTATTACCTGATTGTGATTTCTTATGTCTTTAAATTGGGCTATTGGCATAGAGTCTATTAGCTATTCAGAGTTTAAAATTTTGTAGCTCCCATTTAAAACTAAAAATGTAGGAAAAGTATTCTTTAAGACTAGGTAAAAGGGGCTAATTTTTTATGCAACTTCCTGACTATAGTTTCTACTTTTGCTTTTACTCTGGTGAGTAATACAGACTCCTTGCTGTGTTTTAAATTAACACAAAGGAGTAGAGTTGCATGTAATGTATCTGAAGACTCCAGTATCTCAGGACGCTATTTTCCTAAAAAATTTATTGAATGACAGAAATCTTTAATTTTAATGAAAATCCTAAGCAAATTTCTAATTAAAGGTAGGAGTAGCAGGAAAAATAAACCATGTACTTTAAAGACGTAGTTTACTTAGTTTTTTAGCTGTTTTTTAAGATATGTCTGCAACATCAAGGAGTGATGTTATGACTTAGGATATCACTGTCAAGCTAATTTCCTAAAGTAAGGAAAATGTAACCCAATAATTGAAAAATATGCACTACTTCTCTTTTTTTTTTCCCCTGATTGAAAACTTCTGAATATTGCAGATATTTCTTTTACAAATTATAGAAAAATTTCAGCCAGGTTTAGCTGAAATACTCCCTCTTGCTTGGCAAACTGACTGTGTGCTAATGTCACAAAGGACAACTTGAAAACACATTCAGTACTCAGTTGACACAACAAATATCAAGGCATACGATATCATGAATTAAAAATAGCGTTTTTTTCCTCAAAGTCATTACTTTATTTGCAGAAATCTTCATATTTTCATCATCTCACACTGTTCAGAATGTACTCACAACTCAACCTGTAAGCATTTTAGAGTAGTCTTCTTTTCTCTGAAAATTGTGTTTTAATAATTCAACCTTTAAACTCAATACATTTAATTTTTTCACTGATATTGGAAAACAAAAAGCATATACTGGTATTATCAGTCAAGACCTTGAAACTTATGCAACCATCATGCATAGGTTTTAGAGTAAAATACAAAATCCAGATAATTCAAATTTTAAATACATAAGACATTTTACCCAAATTTACTTAAAATTAAGTATTTTTTTTATACAGAATACATATATTAATGTATCCAGTACATGCCACCATAATAGATCTATTTTCCTAAGATGACATAATTGTGGTGAGCTTATCTTGAGAAACAGCTGAGCTCCCACCCAGCTCCCCTGCCTCTCAACAGGACTGGGGAGAAAATAGAAAAATAAAAGAAATGAGAAATAATTTGAAGAAAACAAACAGAGATAACTTACCAACACTGTCTAAGACAAAATAGACTCAATTTAGGGAAAATTATTAATAGATAATTACAATATATTTCCATAATGGCAAACAAGAAAAACATGAAAACAGCCCCTTTCTGCCTCCAGGCTCAATTTGTTGCTTCACTGCTAACTCCAGGATATGTCCAACAAGCAATATAACAGGAGTGAGAATCAGAGGGTTACACACAGTACCTAATGGCTTCTCTCTACTGGTCATTCCTCCTCACACTATTGTGTCAGTCTGGTGTGAGTCCTCTCCACAGACTCCTTCATAATAAAATCTGCTGCAGTATGGGCTACCCACAAGCCAAACTTTCTTCAGGAAATATCCGTCTGCTTCAGCATGGGGTCCTCCACTAGGCATTGCAGTAGATAACTTCTCTAGCAGCCGAACCACCTCCATGTCCCTTCCTTCCTTCCTTCCTTCCTTCCTTCCTTCCTTCCTTCCTTCCTTCCGACACTTCCGACACTTCCGACACTTCCGACACTTCCTTCCGACACTTCCTTCCGACACTTCCTTCCTTCCGACACTTCCTTCCGACACTTCCTTCCGACACTTCCTTCCGACACTTCCTTCCGACACTTCCTTCCTTCCTTCCGACACTTCCTTCCGACACTTCCTTCCTTCCTTCCGACACTTCCTTCCTTCCTTCCGACACTTCCTTCCTTCCTTCCTTCCTTCCTTCCTTCCTTCCTTCCTTCCTTCCGACACTTCCTTCCGACACTTCCTTCCTTCCGACACTTCCTTCCTTCCTTCCGACACTTCCTTCCTTCCTTCCTTCCTTCCTTCCTTCCTTCCTTCCTTCCTTCCTTCCTTCCTTCCTTCCTTCCTTCCTTCCTTCCGACACTTCCTTCCGACACTTCCTTCCGACACTTCCTTCCTTCCTTCCTTCCTTCCTTCCTTCCTTCCTTCCTTCCTTCCTTCCTTCCGACACTTCTGACACTTCCTTCCTTCCTTCCTTCCTTCCTTCCTTCCTTCCTTCCTTCCTTCCTTCCTTCCGACACTTCCTTCCGACACTTCCTTCCGGCACTTCCTTCCTTCCGACACTTCCTTCCTTCCGACACTTCCTTCCGACACTTCCTTCCTTCCTTCCTTCCATCCCTCCATCCCTCCATCCCTGCACCTCACCTCTCCAACAGTGCAATGGTTCTGCCGTTTCTTAAACATCTTTTAGCAGAAGACATTTTCAGCTTGGCTGATGGGCTTAGGGATGTGCGGTGAGTCTGCAGGGGCTGGCTGGAATCAGCACATCCAACACTGGACAATTCCTGTGGCCTCCCTGCTGCTGGCAACACTTTTACACATACATACCAACATACACCAAAAGGAAAAAAGAATTTCAATGCTTACCTCCCTCTTTCTGTCAATACTAGAAAATATTTTAGTACACCAGTATGAAACAAATGTTAACAGTGCCACATAGGAAATATTTTAATTATAAGAAAATAAAGAGAGAGAACTGTCTGGATAAGATATAAAAGACCTACCCTTTCTACATGTTACTATTGTTGGAAGCAAAATTACGTAACTCTAATTTAGCGTGCCAAGAAAATTCTTTCTGTTCCATCTGTTACAACTATGTTAGATGACAGTTGCTGAAGTTGAATTTTAGTAATTATCAGGATTGGAAAGCTTTTACTTAAGGAAATTTTTGAGATTTTTTTTGAGGATCCTTCTAAATAATTAATCTTAATTATCAATTAATCATTATCACAAATCAACCTCAAAATTGTGAGGCAGCTTCCAGAAGACTAGGAAAAAAGAAAGGAAAAGAGTTTTCCAATATTTTAAAAAGGAAATGTGATAAGTAGGCTAAGTGTGTGTTAGTGTCATACTGATCAAAAACATGTACAAACGAGCAGAACCAGTAAAAACAAAAAAAGGCATTACTAGTGATGACCCATGAAGAAAAATAGCTCATGTCATACATTTTATAACTTGTTAAAAGTAAGGTTTTTATTATTATATAGTAATAAATCTATTTATTAGATATTTTAATATTTCTATAAATAATTATTAACATAAAAGGGAACAGGGATTTTTTTAATAAGGAAGTAACAGTCTCTGTCATTATTTTTCAAGAGATTCTCTGGATATCTCTTCTTATCTCAGTACTAATCAGTACTGTAAAAGTAGCTAAAAAGTAATTTTTCATAAGTTCAGAAATGGCATTAAAATAGAGGAGCTGTAAACACAGCAGTATGATTAGCATGGCTGATTTAGTACTGTGGGTGCATTTGAAAAAGGTACATTTTTGCAACAGCCAAAATTACATTCAGGCAGACAGAAGATTGGAAGTGATCTCAAGCACATATGAGATACTGAACAAGTTGCTTTCATTTTCTAATTTGATAGTCAGTTTTGATCTGAAATGTAGGACAATTGCACATGATGAACAACTCTACTGGAAAAGTCGAAAGTGATGAAGTAATGGATCAAATAGCTTAAAACATAAATATTAAAATAATTTATAAGGAAAAATAACATTTTAGTTAATAGCAATTGAATTTCAGAGCATGATTTAACACCTTTGCTTTCATACAAAGTAAGCCACATGCCTATCTTCTGAGGCATATGTCTATAAGAGGATCTTCAGCAGAATTATTTGACTCATATTTTCAAAGCTGAACTACAAGATTACTAAATATATTGTTCAATTATCCTTGACAACTTTTTGACTGAAATAATGGAAGGGAAGAAGGTGGAAGTGGAAGATTTATAGAATATTTTTGTAGGTGATTTACACCAGAGTGCATTCCAGCAATGTATGCGTGCGGCCCAGGAAGCCGGCCGTGTCCTGGGCTGCGCCAAAAGAAGCAAGGCCAGCAGGTCAAGGGAGGGGATTCTCCCCCTGCTCTCATGAGACCCCACATGGGGTACTCTATTTCTGGGCCCCCCGAAATAGGAAGGACGTGGGCCCTTTGGCACAAGTGTACAGAAGGGCCACGAAGATGATCAGAGAGCTGGGGCCTCTCCTAAGGAGGCTGAGAGAGCTGGGGCTGCTCAGCCCGGAGAAGAGAAGGCTCTGGGAAAGCCTTCCAGGAGCCTTCCAGGACAAAAGGGCCCTTCAAGACAGCTGGAGAGGGATTTTTTTGCCAGGCATGTAGTGAGTGATATGATAAGGAGGAATGGCCTTAAGCTGAAATAGGTTAGTTTTAGGTAACACGCTTAGGTAACATGAAAAGATGCTTTCCTTTGAGGTTGGAAAGGCACTGGAACAGGTCGCTCAGAGAAGCTGCAGATGCCCCATCCCTGGAAGAGTTCAAGGCCGGGCTGAAAAGGCCTTGGATCAACCTGGTCTAGTGGAAGGTGCCTCTGACCACGGCAGGAGAGCTGGAACATAAGATGATCCTTAAGGTCCTTTCCACCCCAAATCATTCTGTCATTTTATGTTCTATAAATCAATTTTTCCTGCCAAAAAGTCACTTAAAATTTCATATACATATAAATATTTATAAAAATATTTTTAAACCTTTAGTGTATACATATCCATATGTTTACATGTGTTTCTATTTATATTGTGTTGACAATTACATGCCAAAATTAAATACATTAAGAATTTCTAGGTTTTATGTTAGTGATTGCATACTGTAGAATGAAGTCAGTTCTTTCACTTTTTTTTGGCCCTCATTTCTGTATTGTGAAATGGGAGCTGTTACCTTTAGACCAAGCTGCACTGAAAAGAAATCTTGAGCAACAATAACGATTCATTCATCAATATAAAAATCTTGTGAAAATTGTAAGGTTGTACAGAACAGTTTTAGTATTTAAGTAGTAGACATGTATTAGGAAATCATATATTCATATAAGTAAAGGAAAACTTAGATCAGCCGTCCAATATAAATATATATTACAATAGTACCTCATTCAGGATTATGATTCTCTTATACAACTCTGTTGCATTTGCTGTATAAATGCACATATATCCAGCCCAAAATTTATAATCTAATTATATGTGTATAAGGATTTACTTATCTTTTAGTAATTCATCATTAGGAAGTTCAGGAGTAATTTTATTTCAATTATAAATTTTAGCAAAATACAAAATATGAAATCCCAGCTGCCTTAAGATGGCAATTAACCTCACTAGTTTCAACTGGGATCAAATATTAAAAAAAAATTAAGCAGGACCCTTAGCTTCTTAATCTGCTTAGCATTTTTTCTTTGTCCACACCTCTTTTAAATGGGTTCTGCCTCAAGCTGGAAGCACCCATGAGGTGACCAGTATGACCTGGACCCCAGTATAGGATCTCACTTTAACACAATTTGTAGGCAAACAAAACCAATTGTTTTGCTATAGTTTCTCTATCTTAGAAAAAGCAAGCAAAAAACTCCCTTCTTCTTTCATATACTTTTTTATCAGAATAACCTTGATGTAAGCAAATGTATACTTTCACTGAGATATTAAAAATTTGAATTATTTGACAAGAAAAAAATACAGCATTATCTTGTAATTTGATTTAGGAAATTAGCCTTGTATGCATAATTTTTCAATCTAAGAGATACATTGTTTTTGCCAAAAAACACAGACAGTTAAAGAGAAGTCTTGATGTAAAGTGATTATGGGAATTATTATTACCTTATGGAGATGAAATAAAGTAAAAGGAAAAAATTGGGCTATATTAAAATTTGATAGAAGGTAAAGGAATTCACATATATTCATAGGTAAGCCCAGAGGCAGCCATGGAGTTTATATATATTTTCATGCATACATAAGAAAGTTTTACACTAGACTATAATAATATAACTTTCTACAGAATGTCACTGCTTGTGTATAAAATTTTCAACCTAATCTTATGCAATGCTGAGTAGTGCATAGCCATTCCATAAAAAATATAACACAGAGATGAGTCAAACCATGGGGAAACAGGAAAGAAATAACAGTCAGAAATTATAAAAGCTATGTAGACAAAAATCTGAAGGGCAGCTTTGAAGAGATTAGTGAGAGAAAGATAAAGCCTTTGGAAAAGCTACAGGCAGAAGAATAAAGATATTTCTTTGCTATGCCTGGAACAGACTTGTGTTAGTCAGTATAAACTTATTCGTGTTAGTCAATATCTATTAGATTTTTTACCTTAGCTAAATGACCTTAGCTTTATTTCCTTTTCAAATCATTCTTTCCTCCCACTACAGATTTCAATATACAACAATATCACCTCTCCTCTTCCCTTAACAATATGTTCCCTACAAATTTGAGAATTTTCACTACATTTGTTCTGAATTTCAAATCTGTTGTTAACATAAATCAAGATTGTGCTCAGCATTTTGGACCAGCAAAAGAAGATTGAAAATTCAGAGAGGATTTTGACCTATGCAAGATACTTTTCTTACTTAAACACAACCTTTTGCTGGAGTTTAAACTTTTTTAAATGGTACCTAGTATATAACACCAATTATGAATTAATGGGCATACTTGCAATTCTGCAGTTATTAACACAGACAATGAACTTGTTTCACCATGGGTATTAGTATGTACTATACAGAGGCACAGAAATACTGATGAATATTGGTATGATACGTCATATTATGTCATATGATATTATGGGAAACCTCTTGCATGTAAAATTACACACAGCATGAACTAAGATTATGGAAATAAATTTAATATTGTCAGGTCACAGGTTTGAGTGCTTGACAGGTCTGCCAAGCTTTTCAATGGGTAAACAGAAATGTAGATTGTGTTGGTGCAACAGAAAAAAAAATGTCTCAGCTACTACAGCTGAGTCTAATATTATGACCATAATTATAGTTAGTAATTAGTCTCAGAAAGTGAATCTTATATAATCATAATTAACCATTATTTACAATCAAATAGGAATTTAAATTGTTTACTCTTCTGCTCACTATAGTGGATGTCATAAATTGACTTTTTGCACATATATATATATATATATATATATATATGTATGTATATATATAAAATAAGGTAATGTTTAACATAAAACCATGAATATTTGTGATGCTACCTATCTTCTTCATAAATACTTTTTCTGAGGCTGCCACTGTGCAAGGAGGAGGAAGAAGGAACTCTTAGGACGTTACACATGCAGATTAGTGGGCCTACCAGTTGAGTGCATGTGGGCTAAACAGTCAAGCATTGATAAATTACTAGAAACAATATACAATTCACTGAGCTAGAACATGAAAAATTCTAGCAAAGCTATTTCAAAATACTGAAGACCAATAAAAAAGTTATTGAGTAGGACTATCGGTACAGCTAAACCAAATCCATTCATATTTCCAAACAAGAAAGGTTTTGAAACTGGTGGTTTAAAGGTAAATATTCTGGTGAAATGGTTAAAGAATCACAGAATTACAGAATCAATCACAGAATCACAGAATATGCTGAGTTGGAAGGGACCTATCAGGATTATCAGGTCCAACTCCTGCCCCTGCACAGGACAACCCAAGAGTCACACCCTGTGCCTGACAGCATTGTCCAAACACTTCATGAGCTCTGTCAGGTTTGGCTCTGTGACCACTTCCCTGAGGAACTTGTTCCAGCACCTAACAATGCCTCACATGAAAAACCTTCTTCTGAAATCAGCCTAAACCTCCCCTGACTGAGCTTTATGCCATTTCTTTGAATCCTTTCACGGGTCATGAGAGTGAAGAAAGAGATCAGTACTGGTCCCTCTGCTTCTCCTCGTGAGGATTTTGAAGACCGTGATGAGGTCTCCCCTCACTCACCTCATCTCCAGGGTGAACAAACCAAGTGACCCTGGTCACTTGGAGTTTGGTACTTATCACTCCTACTAAGCAATGCACTGATTGCTGAGAACTTCTGACTCTTAGATTTATGAACAAATTATGGTCTTATTAAAAAAAAAATCTGTCAGTGGGGGAATTTTTACAGGGCAATTTAAATAGTTCATATGAACCTACTCAAACCAGGTGAGAACTATGTCTTGATGACAGTAATCACAGACAATGTTAGTAGTACAAAAACCAAATAGCAACTCTTCACTGTGATCAAGACAAATAAATCCTACAAAATTTGTGCCTTGAAAGTTTTTTCATATAAGGTGGTGAAAGTGATGCATAGAATTTTCAGTTGGATCAAAATTAACACTGAAATCTTTGAAGAGTTGTGGCAGTTCAATTTCTAGAACCTTTGAGGTGTATTGGGTTTCTGTGGCAAGAGTCTTGGTAGGGAGGCCTCTGTGAGGGGAGGCCAGGGCTATACTGGGATACAGCTGGTTCCAGACTGTCCCAATGAATCCACCCCAGGGCACAGCTGAGCCCATCAGAAATGCTGGTGGTTCCTCTGAGAAAACATATTTTAGAAAGGGAAATATACTGGACAAGCTAAAGAGGGGGAAAACAAACAAACAAATAAACAAACAAACGCCCCTTAAACTGTGCATGATCACCCAGCCCAGAGAAGGATGAGGGCAAAAGAGATGTGCTCCAGGAGCTGGAGCAGACATCCACCTGTAGGTCATTAACAAGACCACAGTGGAGAAGGCATTTCCCTGTAGTTTGTGGAGAGGACCATGCCAGGGGATATCCACACTGCAGCCTGTGGACAACCCACAGTAGAACAGATTTTTTCCTGAAGGACTGCAGCCTGGTGGAAAGGATTCTCACTGGCATGCTTCACGCAGGGCTGCAGCCTGGGGAAAGGAGGAAAAGCAGGAGGAAGGAAAAGCAGAGAGGAACTGTTATGGACAGGTTGTACTACCCTCTTCCCACACACTGTGATGCTCTGGGTATGTGGACAGGGACAGATGATGAGGAGGAAGAAGCGCTGGGGGAAAGGATTGCAATTGAACTTGGGAAAAAGGGGCAGGGGAAGATTTAATTTTCATCTTTTTCTTTTGTTACTCACTGTTCAAATCCACTTTAATTAGCAACAAATTAGGTTCCTTTTCTTCATGTCAAATCTATCTTGCCTGTGATACTGATAACTGATTTCCCTGCCTTTATCTTCCCCCATTAGATTCTCCTTCACTTTAATTTCTCACCCTGTCCTGTTGAGGAGAGGGAGTGGCAAAAAGCAGCTGGGTGGGCAGCCGATTGCTTGCCAAGATGAAGCCAACACATAAGATAAGCTGATGTGTGACTATATAATCATAGTCATTGGTATATGTAGGTTCATGTAGTAAAATGTTTAAAAGATGGAAGTAAAGACTATTTTTTAGAACAGTTATAGCTGTCCTAACTGAAAAGGCTGTTTCATCATGTCCAAGAAATTATGGCTGATCTTTAACTTAGGAAATAGCCCCACTTGTTTATTCAACTTGTGTTTGCCAAGGCATGAAGGCACAATATGTTTTATTCCTTAGAACCCTGTCAGCATAGAGTCCTTACTGGATAGAGTCCTTACCAGAGGTCATACAGATTTTTTGATCTACTTGTTGATCTACTTGAATCTCTGTTTTGTCTGAAAATGGTTCAAACTGGTCCTGTTTCACAAGTTGTGGTAAAAAAACCCAGTCCTCCAAAGTATTGGAAATTTGATGTTTTTTTCAGTTAGAGGAAAAAAATTCAGGGAAGGTCAAGTAGCCTATAGTTGACAATTCCCTAATTTAAAATCCTTCCTGTGATTAAAAATTAACTGAATGGAACATTATCTTCAAGATTGTTTTTTTGTACTTTTTAATATTACTGATAGAAACTGAATCAATGATAGCAAGAGGCAAAAGTCACCAAACAGTGAGAAAATATGTATAAAAGAAATGTGACAATAATAAAATGTATACGCAAATGAAGTGAATATATTTTCATTTCTCAGAAATTTTTCATTCATGATTTATTGTTTACACAATTTTGTTGATTTTTTTTTTTTGTTGATCAACACAACTTGTGTTGATGTTTGAAAATGAACTTGGGCTATTTTTAAGTCTTGGTAAGGTCTTGCTAAGAGATCAGAGCCATGTCATAAGACAATAAGAAAAAAATGTAATTGTTCCAGAAGCACGCAAATTAAATTATCACTGTAAACAGTGTTAGTGATATTTTCTCTATCTTCACCTTTTTTTCCCTGTGAGTTAAGTTTAGCTATAATTTAATTGCTATAAACAGTCATTTATTTATAATTAACATGGAAAATCCTGACCTTATTTTGAGAATTTTTATATTATATAAAATCAGAAGAGATTTAATTAGACTACAGTATTTATTTTAGTTTGATAAGTCAGTGATTTCTCTAAATGTAACACATGTAAACTATACTAATTTAATCATGTATTAGGAATACAAAAATGTGTTGTTACTGATTAAATGATTACTACAACATCTTGCAGACTCAACTCTGGGAAAAATTATGGGAGCAATTACAGGAAAAGCACTTGATTGCAGTAAATAGTGAGGAAAAAAAAAAAAGGAAAAATCCTAAAGCCGGGGCTGGAAAAAGTTGTAAACAAGAGGTAAATTTATCAAGGTTTTAGGATGATTTCAGTGTGATTAAAATCCCCACACACATTTGAGGAATACAATTGCCTGCAAAAACTTAACTTTTCAAAATCTTGTTTGATTTTAGTAATGTAATCTCTATAGATTTCCCATTGCACTACTCCTGGCATCAATGAATCTGAAAAGCCATCCTATTCCTCATGGATTTTTTTTTCTGTTGACTGTTTTTCTAAATATTTACTTTTGTACAGCTGGAAAAAAAAGCAAACATTGCAATTTTCACAACTTTACCATTCATTTAATCTCACAACAAACTCTTTTTAAAGAACCATATTGGGGGATTTTCTTCTGAATAATGAGTAGCTCTTAAATGAATAACAAGAAAACACTGAAATGAGCATATTGCATCTATTAGAATTTTTTTTTCAGAGCAATTAAGAGAGAGTTTACAAGGGAATAACAAGAGACGAGTTATCTAGGAAAGAAAAAATACTACAAGAGGCTTTTTCACTTAAGAAAATACAAATATAAGCAAACTATATATGAGATGTAAGACAATGTTTCGGGGAGGATGTAAAAATAATTTGATAGAAATCATCTGATTTTTAAAGGAGAAGAAAAATTGTTATTTTGCATTAGGTGTTTAAATTTCACTTGCAAAATCTTAATGTGAAGAAACCCATTAGAAGTTAAGAACTCAAACAATCTCTTCTTTAAGTTGTATTTTGAAAAGAAAAAAACAAAACCCCATATTTCATATGCATTTATATTAAATTAAAAATTCAACAAATCATTTAAACACATAATTAGTTATAGGCAAGTGGTTAAGTAAAGTATATTGACTTCAAGTTAAGTTCATGCTTAATTGCTTTGCCTAATCAGACTCTCCAAGATGTTTAATAAGTGTTGATTTTTTTTAGGAAACAGGATAAAATCATCATAGCTTTGTGATGATTTTATCCTGAGCTTGGGTTTAGTCAAATAAACACCTGTTCTTACTATGTACATCACTACTTGTCTCATAGTCTTTGATGTGTCTATCTGTTCAACTAGCCTTTCATTTTAGAGGTAGAAAATTAAGACTATCAATATGCCCACACTGGTCCCTCAGTCAGATTGGAGGTAGATGCAATCTGGCTGATGGAGGTGCAAAGTCAGTGCAGCATGCTCTGCCACTGATGAAGAATGTAGGACCTCAGACAGGCTCATATAAACTTGTCAAGAAAACACATTTTCTTTTAGAAATGTAATAATTTAGAAGATAAAATTTTTATATGTATGTCTTTATAGCTATGTTGTACATGCACATATGGACATACGATGTATATACATACATCTGCATATATAATCAAATATTTTTATATATATTCTTATATACACAGATATTAAAACTTGAAAATTAGTAAAATATATACAATGAAGTGTTTCTGAGGCCAAAGAACAGAACAATCAATTGATTTGTGAAAGACTGGTGGGTTTAAAGCACGTGATAATATCACATACATATTGAAGGACCAATACAGTAACACCCTGGGGTTTTTCTTTCTGTAATAGCCCTTCTTTCTATAATAAGATGAAATGTAGACAGATTTTTTTAAGTCATCATTTATTTATGAGATAGCTTAAGTCTAATGCAAAACTACTTAAGAAACCCAAATGTCTCATCTGAATTTCCAAATGAGTAGCAAGTATTATTAGACCATTAGTCTTCCAAATGTAGATATAACTGGCAAAAGAAAGGGAAACTGAAATCTCAGAAAATCTATGTCTATCCTTTCTGTTTCTCTCAACATGGAAACTGTCTGATTTAAACATGCAATTTCTTCCTTTGTTTGTATATTCCTCTGTTTTGAACCATAGGAAACCTCTGAAAAAATGAGCTCCACAGCATTAGCTAATTAATATTAACAGTTGCCATGTAAGGTACATCAGTTTTATTATTGTCCATTTTCCAGATGAGAAATAAACAGATTTTTTTAAGGTAATGCAGTGAGGCAATGGCAAAGGAGGGGAAAGTACTCATGTTTTATGCTCAAAGTTCAGACAGTCCCTGCAGTAACCTGATCTATTTTAGACATCAATGCAATTTCAATGTCCACAATGCTATGTAGTCTCAGTTTGGAGTGAGCAATCACATGAGTAAAGGAATGCTGTAGAGAAAGGATATGGAAACTCAGGCAGTTTACACCCCTTTCCACACACATTACTGTCTTCTCAAGCTATATTTCAAGAAGAAACACTAAATGACCAATCAAATTTCAAATGTCTTGAGATACTGTAAATTCCAACCATTGTCTTTCCTATCTTTCCTCTACTCTTTATAAGAGACAATTTCTATTGGCTTCTCATATGTTTTGACTGCTTCTTTAGAGCAGTGTTGGAGCTGCACTGACTGCTAGATTCACTTTGCAACAAAATTTGGTTTTGACATCTTAAAAATCAGGTGATGTTGCCTGCACAGCCAGTGTGTCTTACAGATTGCCAGGACAGTTCTTATGGCATACTCTACCCTTAAAAACACACAGCTGAGCCTAAGGCATAGTCTGCACCTAATGAATAGGAGGAACTCTTCTTTCTATAGAAGTATGAGAAATTCTTGGAGGAAGAGCTGGTTGAAGATTAAGCTCCCAAGGAGTCTTTAAAGCTAAAGCAGGAGGTCACCATCCATTCACACTGGCAGATCCAGGAGGCAGAGGAACAGACCACTGGCACTGGAGACATGTAGTGCTGTAGAACACTCAAGGCACTGCAATGAGTGGTATTTCAATACAAGTGAAAAAATGATATATTTCTAGAGAAAAAGAGACTTCTGGAAAACCTTGTCCGATTGCCTCCTCAAAGTAGAGCTAACTGCAAATTTAGATTATGCTGTCTGCATCACTCATTGTTTGAAGGAGTTGATTCTGGTTGGAAAGTGTCCACAGCTTGTCTCTTTTGCTTACAATCTGTGAAGTGTAACTCCTATATCATACTGATGGAAGGAATAACTGAGATAACTGAGTATAGTAATATAGCCAGTATTTCAGGATCTATAGAAAGGTAAACTTTATTCTTGAAATGAGATGTAGCAAAGGCCTGATCTCACTGGAACACAGTGAGCAGCAGGGTGAACAGGTTTATCTTTTTAAGAGAGAAAAAGAAATAATTTCTGTTGCCCCATCTTTTACTAGAACAGAAGCTTTATGGGGAAGCAGCAAATGGACATGGAGGAAGAGCTGATGGTGGATGCCTGGAATTGGTGTGGTTAAATTATAATTCACCATATGAGGTGGGCATGGAAAATGTGGTGTCTGGAGTCAGGACGTGCTGAACTAGCCAACCTCATCTCCTTTTCTAAAGGCCACAAATTATGGCATGGAAAGGAAAGATGGTTTTCTCCTTTCAGTACCCTTTAACTGGCAATATTTTGCTGTCTATAAATAGTATCCCTACTGTTTTCTGTGGCTGAGAGAATATGTAAACAGGTAAGATGGAATGAGAATGTATACAGAATTATGATAGCACTTTCAGCATATTGACTGGTGCATGCCTTTGAGCTGGCATGTAGACCTCTGGATAAATTACTGAGGAGCGTAGTAACTCCAGATAAAGCCAAAAGCTGAAGTACTTTCAAAGGCAAATGAGTGGATGTTAGATAGGGGCAAAGAAATTTAACTAATCAAACATGCCTATTTTGGAAGAAATGTTCACCTCAGTTTGAATGCGGTTGGTATAAATCATAGTTTCCCACTATCCACTAGTGCAAACACCTTTTGCTGTTACAGTCTGTTCAATTTTCATAGATAAATAAAGTTTGCAAGCTGGTGCATCCTTTGGTGTATGATATCTTGATTACTTTGGCAGCTCCAGTTTCCAGACTAAATTGCCTGTCTTGTTAAGACATGGAATAATTCACGTTGGGACATATGACCCTGTTCCTAAAGAAGTTCTAACTACAGCAGGTTACACACAGCTGTGTCCAGTCAAGTCTCAGACACCTCTGAGGATGGACACGCCACAAAGTCTAAGGGCAACCAGTTTCAGGACTTAAAAACTTAATGGCAAAACCAGTTTTTCCCTATATCTAGTTGTCACTTCCCATGTCCCAGCTTGTGTCCATTGCCTCACATCCTAAAGCTGCACACTTTTTGCAAGAGTCTGGCTCCATCCATTCAGATAGTTGCAGACAGGGGCAAGGACTCCCTTGAAACTTCCCTTTTCAAAGCAAAACAAACTTCATTACCTCAGTCCGTCCTCATCCATCATGTCTTCCAGGTCCTTGGCCACCTTGCTCACCCCCTACTTGACTCACTTGAGTATGCTAATGTCTTTATGGAAACAGCGAGCCAAGCCAGACATAGCACTTCAAATGCACTCAGAAGTGCCAAATGAGGGTGGAAGGATGATGCCCCTGAAACTGCTTACAGCATTCTTAGTAATAGAGTTCAGAATGCAGTTGACCTTGTTGCTGAATCACATTCAACTTCATGTCCACAAGCTTTTCAAAGCTCTTGTATTCAGCTAGCTGGTTGCCACTATTGACTGTTGCATTAGGTTACTCCTTGCCTGGCATAGGACTTTGCACTTGCTTCTGTCGAACTTCAGGAGGTTCCTGTTAATGCATTTCTCCATCCTGACCAGGCCCTTCTGTACAGCAGTCCTCCAGTGTATCAACCACTTCTCCCAATTTGGTACCAAGAACAAATTTGCTGAGAATTTATTGTGTCCCACCATCCAGGCCGTTAATGCAGACAGACATTGAACAGACCCAGTACTGATCCCTAAATGAAGGCACTTGCTACTTGACCACCAGATAAACCTTGCACCCCTTATCACAGCTCTTTTGGCTTAGCAGTCCAATCCCTTTTCCATCGACCCCATTATCCATTTATCCAGCATATATGTCACCAGTTTCATGATAATGAGACTTTATAAAAATGTGTAAAAGGCCTTGCTAAAAAGTCAAGGCATATACCACCCTCCCTTTGCCATACTCATCTCCTCTCATCTCATCATAGAAAGGTGGTCTGGCAGGGTTTGTGCATGCTAAATCTATGTTGGTTGCTCCTAAATACCTTTTTGTATTTCATGCCTCTGAAAATTATTTCTAAAAAGATGTATTCTATCACCTATCCAGTCACTGAGGTGAGGTAGACCAGCTCATAGTCCTCTGAATCTTCCTCTTGCCATTTTTCATGATAAGACTGACATTTGGGTTTGGGGTTTTTTTCCCAGTCATTGGGAACATCCTCTAAAATTCATGACCTTTTGAAGAGGTTAGACAACAGGCTTGCAATGATATCAGCCAGCTCCATCAACAGTCTCAGATGCATCCCATCTGTTCACAGATATTTGTGTATGACTAATTGGTTAATCCTGTCTTTGGGTAATATAGATGATATTTCACCCTCTTCTCTCTCTTGAAAAGGGAGAAAGATAAAGTAGACATTATTATAAAACAACAGAGCACACACTCAGGTATAACACTAATTATAGATTTTCCATCTCTTTGCCCAGTTAGGCCCAAATGCCACTGAAACAAATTTGACAACTTCTATCAGTAGGCTGTTTTAAAGGCTTTTGAAAGTAGATAAAAAGCAGCTATAAAGACTTCAATGCAGAAGTTCTGTGAAACTGGAGGGCAGTGAAGAGATCTGTCAGTGAATGTATACAATTCAGAAAAGATAGAGTTCTTGGTAAAAGAGCTGAAGAAACAAGGAGACACACATGCTGATAAACCACCCCTTTGTGATTAACAGCTATCACATAAATAAGAAATTCTCCTCACTGGAATTAAGGAATAAAGAAAACTAGTGAAACTTAGAGGGCAAGTTTGTGCTGGAAAGGGTGACTGTATTAAAAGAAGAATGAGGTCTGGATAAATTAATATGTGCACAGTCAACAAACCACAGTCAAAGAACATCTTTTAAGCAAAATACATTTTACATGACCTGCTTTACTTGTTAATAGCATTACATATTTTCATGACTACAGTTCCCCTCTATTTGTACTTTAAACTTGTTAGGTCCTCTTTCTTAGTTCACATCCTAATTTACAATCATCATCGGGTTTTATTAATATCTTACTTTTGCAAGGCAAATTATGTTATCTTTGTATTGCACTTCGGTTTAGAAATAAGAAAAATTTGATTGTTATTAAATATACCATAATTTCTCTCCACAAGAATGATTCAGCGTTCACTATAAAGATGCAACTTTGAATTTTTCTTTCACAAAGACAGTACGTCTCAGTAAAGGAACGTGACATTTAATACAATAAGAAAATCATTTAAAAGGGACAAACGATAGCATGAAAACTCAAGCTAAGATTACAGATCAAACCTCTGCAAACATAGCATAAGTAGCAATATGAAATATTTATAAGAAATGGTAATCAATTAACTCACTTGTGTCACAAGTTTAGGATGGGTTATTCAGGAAATTCATGGATTTTGGTTTCTTTTTTTTCAATTTAATATAAGCTACCAGAAGAAGTCAAGTGAAGCCATATGTTAACTTCCAAACTTTTAGTACAACCATGACAAAAGCTTTTTTTCAAGAGTGTCTCTCATCTTTATGATCTAAAATAGTAGATAACCTTGGAAAAGTATTAAAATTATTTTAGGACATTTGCAGTTTTTCAGGTACAGTTTTGATTCAAAAAATAAATGAGTGTAAATAAAGGAAGATATGTTATATTTTAAAAACTATACCTCTATAAATATATGCATATTTAATACAAATACCCAAAAGAAATTTTAAAATCTGCATTCAGCTGTGGGCAAAATAACAATTATTTGCTCATAAACACGCAATTTAAAAAACGCTCAGAAGAAAAATGCTACATATATTCTATATTACATGTTTTTATTATATTTTCCATGTTATGATCTAGTACTTATTTCACTAAACTAATTAGCATTAGGATTCCAGCTAACTCAAGAGTACCACTGTGTTTAAATAAAAACAAAAAACAAAACCAACAACAACAACCAAAAAACTCTATGAAACAAAAACCAACATAACTGAGAATAAACCTTTGGTTACCACATACCCAAACTGAAGTACTTTCATGCCAATATTAAGAGCCTTTGTTTTTTAATTTTGGTCGGCAGAACTGTAGTGCATACTCTAGAGTAAGCAGATGCAGAAATAAGCCCACATCACATAACTACAAGTGATGAATTTGATATAGTCCTGTTTGCCCTTCCTTTCATTGCTTTTTCTTCTGAACCATCACAGATAATCTTTTATTCTGTCCTTAATTTTCTGATGACACTCCATAACTAGGTTTATGAATCTTTGATTCATGCAATCCTTCATCTTTCTAATATGGCTTGGAGAACCGCCATTTTTTACTGGGATCATAAGCTTACAAATCATGGCCAGCAGTTATATGGATCTTTAATTATTGTGTGATTAACTCTGAAAATTATTTGGTTCTAATAAAATCTTTTTGGTAAATAAAATTCCCAAATCATTTTAAAATACAACAAATCAATAAGGTTTAACATTTCATCAATGCTGAAACATCTCAGCAAGCATCATCCAGCCTCATATTGGTGTGTTGTACATTGCACTCGTTAATCCAATGGAAAGCTAAAAAGTTGTTGAACTAAATGAGGAAGCACACAACAGGAAAAATAAGGAAGAGATAATAAAGTGTCCATTATTTGTTTGGCAATGCACAGGTTTTCAGTACCTTGACAAGAGCATCAATTTCAAAATATTTTACACCCTCCATAGCTAAAATATTATTCCTAAATTATTTGGTTTGATAGTAAGGAAATATTTTTTAGCACTCATTTCAATATACATTTAGTTTGTTCTCACATTTCTAATGACATGTATTAGATGTCTAAGCTTCATATTCATTGGACACCTAGGCAGTAAACTGAACTGAAGTGTTCTGAACTTCTATCTATTCACTTGACCAAAATATCTACTTAAGACCAAGTAAACAACAGTCTAATTTCCATTAAATATTTTGTCTCTTAATAGAAGCACAAATACATTCCTCATGTGTTGATAACTACAGATAGCCTCCCAAATCCAGAAGTGAATTTAGAGATGAATACCCCCATCATGAATTAAAAAAAAAAAATGCAAAAGTATTTAAAGTATTTATAATATTTATACACCAAGGCCTTTTCCCTTCAGTTATTTATCTTGAATGCTTGTCTCCTTCAGAAGTCTTCCACATTGACCATTAGTCTTGAGTGTCCATTTTAAATAACAAACTGTGAGCTGCCAAAGTCTAAATGTTTGTCTAAAAGTCCTTTCTCTTTTCATAGCTGTGATTAAATGTGCAGCAAAGACTTTTTGCAATTCCCTTAAGCAATTCTTGTATAATAACAAAGAAGTAACTAGCATCAACCTTAGCAAAGCTTTCAATGCTGCCTCCCACAATATCTGAGTTAAGTTGTTGTGGTAAGGATAAATGCTGGCTGAATTTTTGTCTTATAGGGTATTGGTTAGTGGGTCATCCTCTTACTGGAGGCCAGTAAAGATTTTAGGGATTAGGTACTGGGATCTTCCCTCTTTTATAAGTTAATCAACAGCAGAGTTTTGGGATGCAGTAGCTAGAAGGAGGTTTTTAAGATGGAGTCAGGTTTTTTGCAATAGTGGGTGGTGACAGCAAGAAAGACAGCAGACCTGACTTGGAACGAGGCAGCTTTAGAAGGGAGAACCTGGATCAGGAGATCAAGTGCTGGAAGTGGCTATGTCAGGCTGAGCAGAGCCCTGCACAACTCACTGATAACATAACTGAGTTTTGAGTAGCTGATTGACCAGAGACCTTCTGAGGTCCCTTCCAAGTTGAATTTTCTTATAATACTATCATTCAATTATTCTATGTAATTAAATTTTTTTAAGATATGTTCTTCTTGTAGCTGGCAGATACACTAGGAGAAGGAGTTCACATTTTTCAGTACATATTGCAGCTCTTTTCTGTGCATAAGATAGCAAAAACAACCATAGCACCATGTGGTTTCCATTATAAAGTGCTGACTTTTTAATAGAGCAAAACAAGGATGACTTGTACAGTAGAGCTTCCTGTCACTTATACAAGAATTCCCTGTGCAGGAGACTGTTCTCAGGTACTGGCTGTTTGTAAATGTAAAACACAGTTACTCGAGTGTCTGTTTAAATGAAGCCCATATGCTGAGATATCAGCTCCCCAATGTCCAGAATATATGGCTACCTACTGACATTCCCAACACTGACAGACATTCCACATGTAATGTAATTAAATTTAGATGTCTAGCCTTAAAGAAAGAAAGAATGAAAGTTCATGGGCTGCAACCAAGTTGAAGATTGTACAGTATTACTTAATCAACTCTGTGATATGAGGATCCCAAACTAGCTCACAATACCTGGGCTTTTCAGGTATACAGAAACTACTGTTCTGGAAGTAGGTGATAGATACAATAAATCCAATTTTAATAATACAAGAAACCAACGTCTACATGATGAATTTTCCTGATAACTGTTTTTCTGGCAGTCATACTAGATCCTGGACAGCAAACAAGAAAACTAACAAAGAGATACAAGAAAGCTGACTTCATCTTATGAAGCTTGTCTCCATAAAAATGTTCTCCTCTGAATCCACAGGTTTTCAGGGAGCACACACACATACATAAAGAAAGAACCAAGAAACTCAGTAAAAACGATCTAGTCAATTTTATCCTTAAATATTATATTAGATATTTAGCCAGAAATTTTATTTTACTACAAAATGAGGCTGTAATTGTAGCTAGTATCAGAAAACCCAAATTGGAAAGACGCTACAAGAACTATCAAGGCCTGTTCTAAATGTAATCATATCCTACAGGAAAAAAAGTCCTCTAGTGCAAATGGCTGCATATGCCACTCTGTGGAAAGATTCATATTCTTAACAAAGAAAGGAATTCTGAGAGCTTGGATGATGTGGCATAGCAATTAGAAAAAGACACTTGTCCAATCAGCCTCTTTTACTTTTCAGGTTATATTTATTTCAGAGGAATTACAGCTGTATAAAATATTAAATATTTTTCTTGAAATGAAGGTTCCTTACTATTGGGCCATAGATAATACACAACTACTATGATGCAAGCTACTAAGAAACTTATTCTGACTCATGTAAGATGCTCAAAACTCCAGAGTATAAGGGCTGCAGATTTGACATTTTCATAGTCTTATAAAAACTAGATATCCAGAGGTTTTGTTTTTTATTTTTTTTTTCTCAAAAGAAATATCAATCTTTTCACTACCCATCACTGTCATAAAAGTAATGCAATATATTCATTGATAGAAGCCTTTTGAGAAATTTTTTAGAACAACTTCTGAGTGTATTTGTTGTTATGCATGCCATGTAGCTTACACAAGAGCAACTTGCTTATCCTACCTCATTTAGCTAGAGCTTAAAATACAAACATGTGATGGAAACAAATGATGAACCATAGTGATACATTTATTACTTTTCTCCTTATTTTTACTTACCTAGCTAAAGAATAATGGGAAACTGAAAATGGAATCATTCAAGTTGCATTGAAGAGAGAGAAACAGCCTGAGAAAATATCCTTGCCAGGATATTAATTATTATGACAAAAGGAATATCTGCCTATCCAACAGCAGGCACCTACTCAAGTGCACAACCCCAGACATTTTTAGTTTCTGTTTGACTTAAGTTTGTACAGATTTTTGACATTTGTCTCCCTAGCACCATCTGGTGTCTACCAACTTATAACTTATGAGAACACATCCAAACACAAAATTAATTCAGCTCATGGCCTCATGGGACAGAAAAATTTACAGCAGGCATCTTCACAAAGGCTCAGAAAAATATTAGGCAGGCCAGAATGAGCATATATTACATTTATGATTTTCACCAACCTGAGCTGGTGAAACATTGAACAGACACATATTTGCCCATGTCTCATGTATTTCCTCTGGTGGAATGTGAAGAAGGATAGAAGCATGGATGTTCCTGTTAGCTGGATTTTACATATGAAATATTTCCTTCTTCAATCTAAATTTTAATTAGAAGATATGCTAACTACATTTCAGCTAAATGGTACTTTATGCGCATTCAGGCTACATGGCATGTGAAAAAAAATCACATAATATACACTTTTCAATAAAAACATATAGAAAAGACATTCAGAATAGCCTTAAGAATTGGAATGCTATTTTTTTTTACAATACATAGTTGTCGACAGCAATATCAGGGCACAGCTGTGCAGAAAATGATTCAACCTCCATATGCTGCCACTGTGTATACTATACCGTAATTCATAAATATGAAGAGTGAAAGTATCATTATTCAATGTCCCTGAAGAAAATGAGAACCTATGTTTTTTTAGTATTCATCCATTTTGCAAAATGATTTAATTTAATTTTAATGTATGCATTATTTTGTCTTAGGGAAAAAAAAGCAACCTTGAAATGATAAAATAATCAAATACTGAATCAATGTGCAATAAACTGTTCTGATATCACTTTCAATTTGTTTTAGTACAATTAAAATAATATATCTTCTAAATACTTTTAGAGATGTGCACCTGTAATATCCTACTATTATTACAGAATATATCACTATTTGATAGTTTCATCAAAAAATCCTAGATGGTAGTCTATCTGAATTATGTTAAATAAAATATGGCCACTGTCTTAATTAGTCTGCAAGATTAAAATCAAATGGATCTGGGATAAAAACTGAAGTCTAAACATGCCGTATATATCATGTGTACAACAGGGCACATAGAAGTCAAAAGGTCATTATTTTTTCTGAAAATTACATATTCTCATGCAAAATCTGATAGTCTTTATTGATGGACAATGTCATAAAGCCATCACTGTGTTTATAGACATTTAATTGAAGACAGCATAAAACGATAAACTAAGAAACATGCATGGTTGACTCCTCCAATTCAAACCATAAATCATACTGATGTTCAGACAAGTCGCCCAGACACAAATTCTGATGATAGATGAACCATTTAACTTTGATTTTTGAAAGCAATGAGCTCGCTAGCAATACCTCACACTGACTAATACCACATATGGTCATATAAGAACTCATCAAAGATCCATTTTTCCCTTGTGTGGATGCTAAAATTATCTTCTAAATGATCATTATTAAAAGTGTGCAGTGTGTAACATCCTTCTAATGTTCATAGCTGGATTCAAAGTCTGCTTGCTTCAGTAAGCAATGATTTTATTGCTGTTTGTAATCTTAAATAGAAGATCTTAAAATATAAATAAAAGAGATGAAACAATATACAATATTAATTTATAAAAATATTATATAAAAGCTAACAAAAAAAATGAAAGGAAAGAAACATTTTGTAAAGATCCTTAGCATAACATAATTTTTCTAAATGAAAAATATATTATACAACATGGCTGTGATGAAACCTGAGCCAAAATATTCTCTTCGTATTTTTCAATCAGCATTCCACAGTGTATCTTTTTGGAGCATTGAATATTACAGCAGTAAAATCCTAAGCAAACAGATAAATAATAAATCATCTAACACTGGCTTATATTTATGTGCATGATACAATTAAGTCATTAGTAAATTTTCATTATAATGGGTAGGATCTGCATTCATTTGTGGGAGACAAGTGACTATATCTGCATAAGATTACCAATGTGCAAACTTTTTGGACAGACTGAATCTTTTTTTTAACCTCCAAATATGAAATTATCACTTCTCAGAGTATACCTGGGTGTATTAAATCTGTTAACATCAGCCATATGGCAGATCCATTACTTATTAAGTTGTATTTCCATTACTTTACTAGAAATAGATCAGAATTTTTTACTTTAGCCCTTGAATGAAAATTCAACCAGCTAAAATTCAGGCCAAATTCTGAGTTTATTAATGAGTTAGTACAGATATTTTTGCATTGCTTTCCCCTGTTTACCAAGGTTTAAATATCCGATCATTACCTGAGTTTGTACTTAATAAAACTGACAATAAAATTTACATGAATACCTAAGATAATAAGTCAATGGTATACATATTATTGAAATTAGAACATATCAAAAGGAAACTTTCAACACAACTGAAAGATTTTAATATATTTGTTATCAAGTATTTAAAATGAAAGAGAAAAATTTAAAAATATTATTTCTTATTTAATAATTACTTTTCTAATCTTTCAGTACTCTAGAATTATTTTGATTTGTGTCTAACTATATTACTATTTTCATGAGCTATAAATCTTATAAAAATCTGAAATTTTTGACCTATTACTGCTCCTACTAGCTACTTCCTGCAGCTCGAAAAAGCAGATGAATGTTTCTAGAGTGTTTGAAATTAAGTTGGGGCATGTAAAAATTTTGGGGAGGCACAGGGAAGTCAGCATTTCTCTGTTTTAGGTGAGCTTCTTATACAGATGATATTACAGCGTTAATGAGTGAAGTAGGCTTATCAGGAAAAAAAATCTGTATTTTTTCATAATACTAAGATTCACATTATTAAAGTATTCAGTGGATTTTAAATGTTAAACTTTCATTTGAAGCTACATATTTAAACAAAATGAGTATGAATAAAGGGCATTTGCAAGTTTACATATGAAAAACTGTATCCTGATCTTATGTTATTCAAATATACAATACTGGCCCTGAAGTAAGTAAGTCTATACCAGCAGGTGGAAAACTAGGTATTAAGAACTAAATTTTCTTATTTTATGAAAAAAAAAAAAAAAACAAAAATAAAAATAATAAAATTGCAGGAAACATTCAGTAGTCACCCCAACAAAGGGGCTGGTCTTGTAGCATTGACTCAAACGGTGCTCGTACACATTGCCTTATCTCAGCTCTTGCCAAATCAAGTTCCTGCATGACCATGACAAAATCAGCATGCACCTCCTCCAGTTCCTTTTTGGTATCATCCAACTGTAATAAATGAAAGCGCAGTGATATTTAGATGGATGAGTTGTGCGCCAGGAAGAGAAAACTACCAAACAAGGACCTAAAGCGATCCCCTGTCTTCACATGCTTGATTTCATTCCTTAATTAGAGCCATTAATCAATAGGTATGAGATATGAGGCTTTAGAAGGGCTTGGTGACACGACACCTTGCCACCTGTCAAAATTACAGCTTTCTGTTCATGCACCATCCCTCAAATAGTTATTTTCTGCAAGCCTGGCTGCATCCCACAATTCATTATTTACTGTATAGTTCTATCCCCGTGCAATGTCAGAAGATAACCCTTTGATGATAAGGAATGGTTTGCATAAAATGGTTAAAACTCACAAAGTACTTCAATACTTCCTACTAGAGTTAAACTTTAAAAAATTTGACTCTGATTATGACTTTACCAGCAAGAAAATATTGTATTCAAAATGTTCTTTTTACATTTTCCTTTTTAAGAAGTAGGTTGTTGGTTTTTTTTTTCCAATATGAAGGAGCAGTTCATTGTTAAAAAAGTTAAAAAATTACCTATTGTGAACTTCTCTTATGTATGCTTACACAAACATTTAAATATGTTCTTGCTATTGCTGGATATAGGTTATCCAAACACCACCATTCATATCTCGATACATACTACCCAGCATGTAAATTTACAGAATTTAAATTTAAATAAAATCATATCTGTGAAGGAAAACTACCAAGTGCGTATGTGATGTTAATAAATTTTAAAGCAGTAACACATGTAGATTCACTGTGTCATAGGCATGTAAAGAAAAGCAAATGCAGATTCTTATGTATCTGATTCAGGGGAGTAAAAGCATGGCTGCTTCAAAGCAATGTTCCCTGTGCTCTCCTGCTGACATGACTGAATCCTGCCCCACAGGGAACACCACCTAGTCTCCTGAAGTTGGACTAAGTGCAGATACACATTTCACACACGCTGCCGATAAAGTGTCACGTGGCAGCAGCCTTCAGTCATAACAGCCTGAGGTCAGACTGGAACTGGTCACTCAGAGGTTAAAGGCTCTGTATTGTATAACCAGTGGTAGCCATCCAGTCACCACACTCTAAATATTTAATATAAATACTGTTTGCTCCTCGTAAACTTCACTCAATTGTGGGTACCTCTAGTTTCCAATTTCTTGATGACAGAAACTGAAAATCAGCAGAAGCTGAACTAAAAAGTCTTGTTTTCCTTGTCTTAAGATCACCTAAAATTGTTATCCACTCTATCTGCAAAATGTACATACAAAAGATTTGCTCCTGTAAAATGAAAAAAAGGTCTATTCTATTTCACGTTCTGGACAATGTCAAATGTCTGTCTCTGTTTACTTTTTTCCAACAAATTCCCTGAAGTGACAAATTGAATTATAGAGTAAATCTTCTGCGCTGTAAATAAGAACATGGTCCTGGTGGAGGAGGGAGAATTAAGAAGGTATTTTCACACATTAGTGATGACAACATATAATTGACTTGTTGCTCTGTTTTGTTATGCTACTCGGTGGTTACGCTGTCATCAATGACTTACAAAATTAACTCGCTCTGTTTGCACATATGTCCTCTTTGAATGCCTTAGGTAGAGGAAAAGTGGCTTACTCCACCCTGGAAATATTTGACATACATATTGTCATCACTTAAGAATGTGGTGAAACTAAACAAAAATGCAGGAAATGTGGTAGTTGTTTTGCATTAATCAGTGCAACTTTTGGAAAATCCTTTATTCTTCACAGGGCTAAACCACAAAATCAAACATCTATTTAATATTAATAGTGTACATTTTAAGTACTTCAGACTCCAGAAGTTTAACTCCTGAACCTAAATTCTCAGTAGAAGATTCTGTTGGAACAGACCTTATATCAGTGTCCTTACATATACACACAATTATTATGAAGTAACAGTAGTTAAAACATAACCTAAGTTCAAGATGAGCTCCTGGTATGTACTTGAGGTAAAGACCAAAATCCAACAGACAGGGGAAACAGGGTTAGAATCAATTTAACAAAATCAAATAACTAAACAAGTTGCGAGATATTAGTCCTGGTAAACAAGGATAAAGATGTTACTTACTAGAAGTTTCAATTCTTCAAGTGAAAAAGTATACACATTTCCATAAATATGTCCTATAATTAGAGATCTGAGAAGTTTTTCCATTGCAGGGCTTGCAGAAGTAAACACACAAGGCCTTGCTTCCTTGCTCAGCATGATTTGTCTTTGTTTCAGTTTTACTTCAGCCATGGAGATAAAATCATAGAAATGCTGGAAGACTTTGAAGGAGAACTGAAACCAAACCACAGCTCCAATCCCAGGGTGTTATGCTATGTCAGCCACAGCAAAGCTGTCAGATTACTTTTCTGTCTTAACCAGAATGACTCAGTGGAAATGCATATACTGATATGATGATGGAATAAGGAGTGTCCTCCCAAAAAAGCCCATATGCTCATGCAAATGGAAGCACAACTAATGCCTTCTCTTCATGCTGGTAAGCAAGATCTATAAGATCACCAAAACCACTATGGAGCAGAACTCCCACTGTCAGTTTTTTAATGAACTCCACACCAGAAGTGATTTTGTAAAGGGTTACTTAGTTAGGTATCATTGATTGTATGTGACAATTCTGGATATGAAATAGAACATTTTGCCTGAAATTCAAAAGTAGGGCTCTAAAATATTGAGATGCTCAATATTCAGGAGGAAATTCTCTTCCAAATAACCTTGCCACTCCACCACACACACTTGGGACATAATTTTTCTAGGAAGCCACAGTAAGTGAAGGAGCATTTCTCGTAAACATTGAGCTGATTTCATCAGCACAGCTGAGAAATCCAACTGTGTGGAAAACAGTGATCTGCTACTAGGCAAAAAAGCACACTGTCTGTAATCATACTTGGAGACAACCAAAGCAAAGATGAGCATAAAATATTAAAGATATATAGACTATTGGTTCTAAGAAGAATGGGGGCTATTTTACTGGGTGGTTAGACAACAAATAAAACAGACTTTTCCAGGAACTAGGAAAGGACACATAATGAAATTCATTCAGCAAATCTCCATTTTGTATGAGAGTACAGACTGAAAATTTGAATATTTATCAAGAGAAAGATGTGTCAACAGAATCTGTGCTTTCTTCAGAGACTGATACACTTTGTGAAAAGAGAGATATTGGAAAGAAACTGAAAATACAAAGTTCATGCATAAACTTGGACTATTGATGATCCCATGAGAAATCAACACAGAAATAATAAGACCGAGGTGATCTGTGTTAAATATACACCTCTGGAAATCTCAAATTGCAGACTGGACTTTCCAAAAGAGCTCAAGAATGTTGCAATCCTTAACTCGACAAACAGATAAAAAAGCTCCTTTTGAAGTCCAGACCTGGTCAGCTCCTCTTTCTAAAATTAAACAAGCGAACAGCAAACCTAACCAGCACAATACGTGCATCACTGAAGGAAGTGTTGTATCTTAGAGGAATGCATATTCCACATTGTATACCCTTTTGTTTAGCAAGAGCAAGGAATTAACATATTGCTTATTCATATTTTGTGAAAAAGACAAGAGTTGTATAAGACTGTGTGACAGAGCACATTTCCACCCATACCATGATTGTACAGGCAATGTGTAAGATCCTGTTACTGGAGGGATCCACACTATATATATATATATTTATATAATTGCCACTAATTGTCTTTGATCCTGGCCAGTTAGAGAAAGAAACAGCATAAGGCATTTGGTGCTATTTATGTTTGAGTGAGCACAGTGTTTTCTGCCTTCATTGATCTGTGTGGCCAGCCACTTGTACATGTGTATGCACAGTGTGTACGTGTGCCCAGGTGCCAATTGCAAATATGTGCTCAGTCTTGTTGCTGCCTAGGTCTGGAGACACCTGCTGTAGCAGCTTCCCCTCTATTGAGTGAATCAGTGTATTCTTTTTTTTTTTTCTTACAAAAAACCCCAAACCAATAAACCCCAAGACTTTTACAAAATACATAAATACATAAATTAATGAGAATAGAGCCCTTCAAGGAATTATTAACTGTTGAAGTACATTTGAGGATAGCTAATTAAAATCTCTGTAAATGACAATGGTCACTTTTCTCAAAAATGTAACAGCCCAAATCAACACATCTGAGAGAAATAAAGGGTGATCTGCTGTATACCTTTCCAATAAAGTAAAACAAGACTGTGGGATGCCACAGTGAAATAGCTTCCATGCTATTCTCTCATCTTTTTTTAAGGATTCTGAAATAGTTACAAAAAGTAAAAGAAGCCTAATCTTCCTAAATCCCAAATCCACAAGGAGTGTTTCCAGAATCTTGGTGTCACGGGATTACAGCTACCATTGAGGCAATTTTGTTGCAATTTTGCCAAAGAATTCTAACACTTCAAAAGGAAAGGAAAAAACGGAAAAAAAGAGAAAACTTTAGAATTATAGGCACCTCTTCATCCTAGTTACTAAATTAGCTGACTGAAACTGAGCCAGACCTCCATCATTCTCTTCTTCCTTCTAAAGCAAAGAGCTCAAGAAGAGTAAATTGAAAAGTCCAAGAACAGAGGCAGTATTGAAGAGGTATGGGCATTTCTGACATCATTCTTCACATACATCCATTTTGTCTGCAATATGTAATAGCCATAACATTCATGATGGAAGGTTTTAAATGGGAGCATGGATTAAAAAAAAAAACCTGACAGACGAGAAAGACTATATAAAAGTTTGGAATTATAGCTGCCATTTTCTTCTTAATGAGGATGCAGAAAAGCAAAAATATTTATATTCATATCTTGACCATGACTGACAATCTGTCTGGTCCATCATGGAGCAAGTGAATTTGGTAACATGCTTTGCATTTCGTAAAATGCTTTGCAGTCCTAATATCCTCAAAATTATTTCCTTTTTTTTTCTACTCATGGAAGGAGAAGAATATGGCACTTCTTTCCTGGTAGGAAGATGGGACACTGCTGAGAAATGTATATGAACATAGATCTATGACTACACTTGTATTAAGACTGTCACCTAGAGCTTGGCAATGACTTTTCAGGTCCATTGCAGTGATAGGATCATTTTCTCCCCAAAATATATAGGGAAATTTTGTCCTGTGCACAGATCCCTACAGCCATTCTATCTTTCCTTCTCCATTTATTATACAAGTATATAAGAGGAATAAAAACCAAAATAAAAGTAAGGACAGAATAAAAGCTTCCTATTTCAAAAAAAGAAAGGTATCACTCTAGTGACTATATCACAAGATATTAATTCCTTTACCACTACAAGAAAATAATGAATCAGTCTTTGAGATGCAAAAAATAATAATCCACAAGTTTTGCACCATTCAGACTCCTATATTGTTACATGCAGTAATGTACCTTTAATTATGATACCTGTAGGATATTACATGTACATTTCATATAGCAGTAAAATGTACAAAACAATCGAAAGGATATGACTGAGAGGAGACTTCATCAACATCTATAAGTATCTAATGTGAGGATGTCAAGAAGATGGAGCCAAACTCTACTCAGTGATACAAGCAACAGGACAAGAGGCAATGGCAGAAACTGAGGCACAGAAGTTTCACCAGAATACAAGGAAGAACTTATTTACTGTGCAGATGATCCAGCACTGGAACAAATTGTCCAGAGAGAGTGTGGAGTCTCCCCCACTGGAGATATTCAAGAACCATCTAGACACAAGCTTGTGACCTCTGCTCTGGGGTGATCATGATTGAGCAGGGAGACTGGGACAGATAACCCACTGTGGTTCTTTACAACCTTGCCCATTCTGTGATTCTAGCATCATACTTGGAAAGGACTGTTTCCCAACACTCTCCTTGGCTGCCACTACTCAGACCATACCAAAAAAAAAAAAAAATCAGAGGAGAAAATACCACTTGGCATGTGGCAGGATATTGAAGAAAAGAGCAATTCACGACACTAAACTCTCACTTATAAGGCAGAGTTGACTCAGCTGGTATCTCTTATTTATTCTTTTAACCAGATCTGTTGATCCTGATATCTTAGAATGGAAAATAATATTTTGGTGTCACTTAAATATTTGAGTAACCATACAGTAAAACAGATTTCCCTGCGAGAAACAAAAAGTAGATGCTTCTCATATATCCAAGAGGTGTAACTACTTATTATTGCTACAGCAGTACATGTAGAAAGAACTTAAATGACTGCTCTATTCCAAATGTAAAGTAGGGCATACTGTTGACAGTGCTGCCATTGGCAGTGGTAGCTGCTGCCATGATTCAGTTACGCCATTCAATTTCTCTCAATGTGTATCTAGAGCCCATCTGGAAGACAAGAAATTGTTGCTCCAGATGCTTATGCGTAGCTGCAGCTCTCATATTGCAACACTGTAGAAGTGTTCCAAATATGTTTACAAAAAAAAAAAAAACAAAGCCAAACCAAACTAAAAAAACACATCCAAGACCGTAATATTTTGGTCAGCTGCAAAAAAAATTTAAGTTTCAAAGTGGCCAGCTGAAAACTGAAGTTAATGAATTTATACTGTTTGCAATTTTTATTCTTTACAGCAATTGAAAATTTGGAGACATTATACTCCAGATTATACTACATAGACACTATGCAGAAAAAAACAATCTAAGTTAAGAATCACCCTGAAGAGGTGTGCACTCAGGTCACTTCCTTTTCCCTGCCTCCTCAATGAAACAGTTACCCAAAAGTTGATAACCTTGGATGGTGCAGTCTATGCATACTACTTGTACTGAAGACAAGAGGTCATTGATTCAATGATTCTAGGCTCTATGGGTTTTATTTATTAAAACTGGTTTTTTCCCTAATTTTCTAGTTTCTGTTGATATTGGTACCCAGTTAAAAATTATTAAGTTTTCTTTAGCGTTTAGAACATTTATTCCATTTATCTAGTTGCCAGACTGCAACAAGTAGGGGGATACAGTATGGGTAAATGAAGGTGGTATAGAATGTAATCTTATGCCCCAAAGAGTTGCAGCTGAACCAATTACCAAAGATTAGGAGCAGGCCTGATGTTAACAGGCCACACCTGTAGCAAATAAGAACAGTGGTATAAAAGAGTGGATTGGTGGGAAGTGGAGTCAGATGGCTGCTGCAAGGATCAGGAAGAGTTAGGGCTTAAAGGAGATGTCTATGAGAAACTTGAGGAGGTATGAAACTCTGGCATTATGGAGTCCTTGCGCTATAATAATAAGAGAACTCTTGATATGTAAGAAAACAAGTAGTTGCATTTTTTTATTTTTTATGAAATAAAAAAAATTACAGCTTGTCAGAGAAGTTTCTATGCCTTAACCAAATGCACCACAGGTAGCAGTAGTGCATTATATTGCACTGTATATAATAAGCATTATGTAGAAAATTTGCCACTATCTTGTCATGATATGGTGGAAGTCTTGGGCATAATATTGTCAAAGACTGTAGACAATGCCATTCAGAATTCCAGTAATACTTCATTTGTTCATTACTTACTGTGAAGTCATTACCAACGCCTTCAAAATTACCAATTTATGAAAGGAAAGGAACCTATACCAACTCTATTTTGTAAAATTATCTCAGTTTGACTGTTTTAGTTGTATTTTTAATTGTAGGTACTTTGGTCTAAATAAATTATTCTAAATATATTGTAATAAAATTCTGGAAACTGTTGATCTATTCGAAAACAAGTTTGATATTAAAAGGAGACAAATGCCATTCTCACACACTGACACATTTTCTGTGCTTCAAAAGTAAACAAAGTCTACAGCCAAGTCAATAAATTTTACTCAATATAAACATGAATTACACAATGCCATCTCTTCCTTTATAATTCTAAGCAATAGTTCATAAAAGTAATATGAAATTTTTACAGTGAACTTACCAGGAAAAAAATGTTGTGGTTTTACTTTGAGATTTTTTCCCATTAATTAATTCCAAATTAAAATTTATTTAGGCTTCACACACAGCATCTTTTTCAAAATACTTTGCATGTTACATCTGAAAGCTTTGTTATGAAATCTTTTGTCACTCCTATTCTGTGGCTCAGCTGTATTGAAGTTTTGACACACCTTCCTTTCAACTTCTGTGAAATCAGATTTAAAAGTGAGAAAGACATTACACAAGTGAGTTTCTTCAGCTGTAAGCACATTCTGATTGTCTGCTGAAGGCTGCCTGTGCTGATGAACAATTATCTTTTGGTCTTTCAGCTGTGTATTTAGAGCAACAGAAAAGGCAAAGATAAGAATAAGTAATGTTCTAAACACACTACAAATAGTTTAAACTTTTCATCATTATATATCATTCCTTACTACTTAATATATGTTTACTTCTACCAAGGCACCTTACTGTTCCATTAACTTACACATTATATACTCAAGAGAAATCTTTTTGTAGTGAGCTTTTTAATAAACCTTTACAAGCCCTTCTTGATATATTATGAATATCTAAGTTGCTAAGAGTTATCATCTCATAATTTTGTAGTATTCTTACCTGTAACATATCAAAAAAGTATTGCTAAAATATGTTTGTCTTTCATCTACCATAGTTTGACTTTTCCATCACCGGAAGGCAGACTTTCTAGAGTATGTTTTCTCATTAGGAAACAATTTTGGGTTTTCTTTGAGAATATTTTTCATTTTAGGATTTCCAACTTTTTTGTTTTCATATTTGCTTTTTTGAATCCCTTTACTGTTGTGCAAAAAAAGAACCTACTCTCTGTAGCAATATCCATTCTGCAAAGGTCATTTATAATGAAACTTATTGTATACGCCTAATTTTATATTGCATAATAAATCTTCAGCTACCCCTATATGTGACAACTCTGAAGGTTCAATCAGAGGTTGGATGTATCAATATTTAATGTATCTCTTAATAAAAAATTAGCACAGGCCTTTGCTGAAAATAAGTGTTCTTGGTTTATGTGGTCTGCTTCACAGGACTATTAAAATGATTTTTGTTACAGTGTTAGTATTAATGTAGGCGTAGGAATAAAGTTAACTATTAGGTTAAACAAAACAAAACAGGCACTGAAACATGTTTGCCCTCGCAAGGAAAAGGTGCTCAGTCAAATGGTGGCAAGCTACAAAGCACAAAAATTTCAATACCAAGAAGAAAGAAATGTCTACCTACATAAAACAATCACTTATTGTAATATAGCTCCAAAAAAAAATCATATTTTATTCTATGTTAGAGTAAAAAATATGTGGTTAGCATGTTTTAGATAAGATAGTGACAGAAAAGAACAATTATATACCTAAAATGTTGCGTTTGACAAACTACTAAACCCTTACTGAATACACTGGTGTTTTTCAATTTTGCATAACAGATTCTGTTGTAAGGGTCTCTTACAAGAGAATGTTATCCTTATTAGAAATAGTTAGCATTCTATTTTCAAAATAAGTGGTATCAAGAAAAAAATTGGGTTTTTTGACTTCCTAAAATCTTTATTTTTCTGTGGAGCACATTATTTAACATATTTTTCTCAATACTATTGCTAGAGCCAAACATTTTTAAAGTGTTCAGTTTTGATTGAAAATACTTCTGCTCTCATTTGTATACTTAAAAATTGATTTATACTAATGTAAATATTCTAACTGAATCTATTGTGCAGGCTGTTTACAAATAAACTTTCCTCTTTTGTACTTAAATGCCAGGTAGTATTTTGATGAAAAGCAATGACTTACGTTCAGCTATTTAGGACAATAAAACTTTTCATGGTTTCGCTTGTGCTGCAGTGAATTTACTGCAAATTCCACCAGTCTGACAGATTCAATCTGTCCATCTGTTGAAATGACAGGTCGTATTTGCAGCATCAAATATTTCAAGAATGGCCAAATATATTAGAAGTGACAAAGAATGCAAGGAGCAAAAAGTGCATTCTGGTTGTAAAATGAAATTTCAGACAACCACCCCAACCAGTCCACACATATGGTATGTAAATATGTTCAGATAACATTGCTTAAATTCACTAAGTTAAAAAAATCCACAAGCTTTTCTTAAGTTTTTCTTTGCCATCTGATGAACCAAGCCTGTCTCTTGCCATGTTTATTTTTTGCAATAACTTTTGTTTAATATTTGGAATATTAATTTTGCTCTCACTTTTAGAAAATGTGAAATGTCTGTGTAGGAACTCCAAGAGGCTTTCTGGGGAAGAATTTGTGCTGCACACTGGTTATAGCTAAAAATGTATTTGTCTCAAGAGTCTGTTCTCAGAAGATGATGACATACTCAGTGATCCAGTGTAGCATCTAAACACTCCTTAGCTAGTAGCTTCAAATGGGTAATTTATCTTCAGATACAATTGATGCACAATCTGAAGACTTAAGCATTAAGTATTTTTCTTAATCAAGCTGTGTGTATCTAAAATACACTTGAGAGACTAGTTTTACAGTTTTATGCATCCAAGTTTAAGAAATGTTAATGCTTTTCAAATTAAAATCTTCTGAAAACAAGTTCTAACAAAACATTGCATTATAGTCACAGCACACTTCTGAAACACAATCTTTAAAGAGTATTACATTTCGTGGATTAAAAGATACATTTCTCAACTCTTCACACTGCTCAAATTAAATAAGCTTCAATATAATTTTCCCATGAAGAGAGCTTAGTCTTAATGGAGTTGTCTAAAAAAACTTGATTATACAGTTTTGATTGTTTTATCTCTAATAATTTAGGATGCTAAAACCCACAACTGAGAAAAAAAGAAATTTTTGAGTACCATGACCACTTCTAAAAAAGAATCAAGAGCCTAAAACATGTCACATCAATTAGTAATATTTTGCAGTACCTTTTATGGGAAAATTATATTTACTTGTTCTAAATAAGCATTCAAAAAACCTCCATAAAATATCAAACACAAATACTGACTTTTGAAATCAGTGGAAGTCTAAAGCTGGTAGAATCCTATCTTGCTAAAAAGTTACAAAGCATACATAATTTAAACTTAGCTGAAGCTTAAATATTAACTTATTTAAATTTATAATATGAAATGCGGGAAGCAATAACAAAAAAATTCAGAATACTTATATGCAAAAAAGATATGTCCTGATGCCTGGGTATTGTCCCGGTTACTTGAACTCCAGATCTCCAAATACAATAAAAGCAACAGAAAGAGAAAAGCTGCATTCAGCCAAAAGATCCTATTATTCTAATACAACTCATGAAATAGCAGTTAAATTCTTAGTATTGTTCTGACATGATGCTATCACCCAGTTTTTGAAAAAAGCCCAAAAAACAACACATGCACAAAAAACACAAAGAAATCCTAAACAAACAGCTGCCACAAGTAAGGCAGAGCATTATGTCCTAACTTACTAAAAAGTTTTATCATTCATTATGTACTTTCTCTCTTTGACTCACTGAGTGGGAAAGACTACAGCAAGGTCCAGTCTGTCACAGACAGACCCTGCACTTGAGGCTGAGCCAGGCAGCAGCTGCTACCTGAGCTGTGCAACACCACAGACAGAGGTCGAGGACACTACAGGCTTCAGAACTTGTCTTGTTCCATTCCCACAGAAACAAGGCTCCCAGTGCTCTACATCTCCCTGTCCAGCCAGCAGAAGTTTGCTAAGTTGTGTGCTGCTAAAGGGTGCTCAGGTACACCCACTCACACAGTGCAAACAATACACACGTGGGCAAGCACACAGATTGCACGGCAAGAAGTGATGTGGCCCATACTGTGGCTCACATCAACACAAACAGCTTTTATGTGGTTGTGAACAGCACAAGGAGTCCAATTTTCTCTTTTGGCTCCATCTGAGCAGGACTGAAGTTTGACACACAGATGTAGCCCAGGATTGCCCCTTAGCTGGGCCTTAGATGCTCATCTCCTTCAGGTGCTCAGGCCCTCGACTCTCAGCTCCCTGACTTGTGGTCCTACCTGGAGGCTGGCACTCTGACCTCTCTCCCTACCCATTAGCATGTCTGACTGAAGCCTGACTGCAGTCTTGCATGTACTCACACATTTTACAGGCTCTCGAACCTCAGGCCTAGCATAGTCAAAGTAAGATCCCAAAATAAAATTCCCAGATCCTGGTCTATCCTCTTTTTGACAGGCAGACCCAGGGATCCTTCAGACCATGTCGTCTCAAACTCATTCTTTCTCTCTCTCATCACTGGCAGTCACACCTCTTATCTTATTCATCTGTTTGTCCAGTTTGGAGTTTGTTACCATTTAAATGCACAAGCTCACGACAGAGAGCTTGCCCATATACAAGGGTTAGAAAGAGGATTTTGTAAAACTGCAGAATACACTGAAGTGAAAAGGCATGGGGTTCAGCCAGAAAACTGTATGTATGATTCTTAGTTTTCTTTTCTCTCTGCAGAACCACACTTGTTCCTAACCACTGTTGAGATGATCTTTAAAAGTCCCTTCCAACCCTAAGTATTCCATTTCTTTGCTGCTGGTGGATGTTACATCAAGGGCAATAGGCTAAATGTTCTCTGAGGGTGTGAGAAGCAGCCAGTCCAGTGTGCTCCATTAGGTTGCAAAGGCTTCTTTCTCTGCCTTTCACATTGCTCCTCTGAGCATCATCAGGCCCTGTGTTTAATTTTATTGTCTTCCAGTCAGGCAACCCAGCCCCCACCTTTCAAAAGGAGTGGTAGTCTGAGTTTTTACAACATAGATACTTTTTTCACAAAACTTACAAAATTATCTGTAAGATTTGGATTTTAGTTTTGATTTTGAAATCTCTAGAGGACAGATTGGAAAACTGATCACATATGACTAAATTTTTTAGGAAATGAGGAATAAAATATTAGTAATCTTCCTTTTCTTCTTCTTTTGTTACTTCACTTCCTTATTCATTTCTCATTAAGTCATTCATTTCTCCCATTGCCAGTATATCTAAGGACACTTATTTTCTATCTAGGCAAGAAATTCCTTTCAACCCCATATTATTTACAATTATAATCATCAGCTTTTGTCCTGCTCTTTTGCATTTTCCATGTCTTCTCCCAACCTCAGAAGTATTCAGTGCAAGCTGGACTCACCTTTAATTTCATTGAACAAAAATCTAGAATTTCTTTCTCAATTCTTCCATTCATTTCCACTCTAGATTTTTCTCAAACTTAAAACTTGAAAATACACTGAAACTAGTCAATGTCTACTTGTCTTTTTAAGTACTTCATTCCATCATTCCTAATCTGTTTGCTGTTCCTGCATAGCTAGGAAGCAGGCTCTGTTTTTCTTCTTCTATTTTGCCCTAGTGAAAACAGATCATGGCTTGTGGCTACCTAGAGCTGTCTTAAAAAATGAATGTCCTGGCTGTCTCCCCTCCCATCTTCTTGCCCACACTCACAGACTGCTCCCTGAAGAGCTGGAGTGCGAAACACAGAACACGTTGTGGAAGTGCTGTTCAGCACCAGCTAAAATCTCACTGCGTTGTCAACTCTAATTTGTCCGCCGACATGAAACACAGCATCATATACAGACTGTTATAAAGACAATTATCTTCAACCCATCCAAACCCAATACATTCCAGTAGTATTTTCATAATTTTGCAAGACAACTCAAAATCCTTCCTTAATATTTTTTTTCAAGCATTGGTTAAGGTCCCCATCTTACTATGCATCCATCTGATGCCTGTAGTCATTGTATCAATTAATGTATAAGTGAGGTGTAACCCAAGTAAATTGATGAAGACTACTAGTGAAAACCATGGAAATAGCTTTGGCTTGGAAACTCAAAATTCTTGTAACTACAAGCAGAGAGGTGGGCCTTTTTGCAGTTTAATTTTCTTGTAACTATGCCACGTCATTTTTCACTAGATGGTATTTTATCAGTATTTTATCAGAGTTTTGTGTCTGCATATACAACCTTTATAAAACAATATACAAAATATTAATACTCACTTTAAAAGTTGCTACATCTTTTAGTATTAGTAAATAAAATACCCTGATTTGTACAGAAATATATCATTACATTGAAATACACATACAGTATTGGAAGCTTATATTACTAAAATTAAAATAATGATTCTTCTCTCCCATATCTTTTCACTAATATGGAAAATTTTGGGGAGGATACATGCATGATGATGAAATTATGAGTAAAGTAGCACAAAATAATTTCAGTTAAGATTATGAAAAGTCAAATGACACAAACATGTCTAGGTACATATTGTCCAACTAAAGAGAATACGTGAAGATTTGCAGCAAGAAAAATCTGTCAGAATGCTAACTGTAGCTAATGTAATGCTAATTTCAGTGAAGGCTGCCAGTATTATTGAGACTGGCAGAGTGGGAACTTGGAACTGCTTATTCAGTTCCATCAATTACTACTCCAGGATAGGACATTCGGAGCATTACTTGGAACTGTTCTATGGTTCTGCTTTTTTAAGAATGTTTCAAGATTCACTTCCAGGTAACTTTCACTACAAAGGAAAAGTACTGCTAAGAACAATGCACCATAAGAACATACCTGTGAAGAGGTTGCATTTGACAGAAGGTACTTGTTATAGATTTTTAATTGCTGCTTATTTATAAATTCACTACCCACATTTCTCTCCCTCCCCTTTTCAAAACCTATGTTTTAAAAATTTCTGGGATGCTAAGGACAAAAGCTGTGTGCTAATCATTATTTTTTTAGTATTTTATATAGTTTAAAAGGTTAAACAGAACCACAGGGTCATTTTAACACATCTGCAGGGCAAACTCACAGAGTGTGAATATATAGATGGACAAGCATTTGAAGAATGCTACTCATGTAAAACCATAATATGAGATAGTATTCAGCAGCCAGTCAGTAGAAAAACCCCATCAGTGAAATGCAAATTGAGAGTTCAAATTATGGTGTGAAATTTTCCTCTGCTATTCACAAAGTAGAGGTATTTCAGTTTATCTGATCTGGTTTCTTTTTGGAGAATTTTAGGAGAGTATCTGCAGCATATTTAAGGGGAAACCTTTCAGGCAAACCATTCACTTACCAAGGCAAAAATCATGCAGATTTGTTAGGGCTAAGGTACAATTACACCTGCTTTACTGCATTTAAGAAAAATGGTTGAAAAATACATTAAATAAGAAAGAACACTGTAAAGAAAACAGGAATAGAGAAATAGAGAGCTTGATGTGTAGAAGTGCATAAAATGACACCTTAGGCATCTCAGAGATGATGCAACTATTCCAAAGGAAGGCTAGGAAGACGATAAAGCCCCGGATGCATTGCCAATAACTTTGCTGCAGAATCAAACACTGGGCTGAAGAACATCTACCCTAAGTTCCAGAGAAAGGTTTTCAGAGAGAAATGAGGTGTCAAAAGGGCAATGTACATGGCAACACGTCTGTCTGTAGAGAGAAAGTAAGATATTAGGGCAGAGAACTGAAGAAAAGAGTAATAAAGTAAAAGGCACAAATAATTTCCTTTGACACGTTTTCTTTCTCATATTTCCTTATCTCTTACCAAACTGAGAGAAACATTCCAGAGCAGACGACAGACATAACGAGCTGTAACCCACAAAGTCAAGTTTCTTTCTTGTGCCTCTTTGAGAAATCTACAGTCCAAGAACTACAACCCAGGCAGGAGGGTGATACAGGTCTGAGAGCTTTGTCAAATGAATAAATAATACCTTTGTCATTCAGTATGAATGCCTATACTCACAACTGCCTGTGATGCTTAAATATCCTCCAAGGACAGATACAGAATTCTGATTACTTTAGCTTATGTGTCAAAACTGTGCTAGAAAAGGCATTTTTGCAGCAATCCTCTATATATGACAGGCATGCAAATACCTAGGCAGAAATAATAATGTATCATTCTCTGGAAAAAACCTGCTACATGTGCTACACAGATCAAAACTTCTTTGTCATTTAAGATGAATCATGGTCAGACTTAGTTTATGAAAATAATACCACAAATTCCATTTCATCTTCTCTCAGCCTAAATCATTGTTAATTATTAGAAGATCTACTATTTTTGTGCAAAGGTACAAGTCAGCCAGGATCAAGAGAGACTTCATGCCAGTAAATTAAATGTGCCAGGAACTACTCTTTGTCACTGAGGCCAGTGGTCATGGATATGTCAGCATCCATGATTTGAAACGTGTACTGAGCCTAAACCTATGCAAATTCCTGAACAATTCCTGAGAACAATTTGGGGAAGCACAAATAGCATGAGAAGCCCTAAAAGCAGCAGACCTATTACCTTTACATTTATAAACAAAAGTGCAGCCTTTTATGCTGGGCCAGTAAAAAAAAAAAAGAAGTAAAAAAGAAGGCATGATTTCTGACCTAATTAATCTGTAACACCATTTGAAGTTAATCGTAAGTGAATGTGATAAATAGGAAGAAGAGAGAACTGAACACTGTAATTAAAATATGACAACATGAATATGCAAGCTGTAAAACTTGATTGTTACACCCTGTGCAAAGGTCTGGATTCTTTTCAGGGAGACAAGAAGAAGAGGAAAGAGTCATTCATCAGCTTTGTTCCAATGATGCAAAGTTTAGCAATCACTGGCTGGTCAATTTATTTAAAGAACACCGTAAAATGGACTAAGAGGAACAAGTTTAAGAAAAAATATGTATCCAAGAAGAATACAGCATGTTTCAGGATTGTAATGGAAAAAAGTATAAAGACAGCCAATGAAGGAGCAGAAAAAGAAATTTCATATTACAGAAAAAAGGAGGAATTTGAAGTATGTGACATAGTAAATGACAAGTGTTAGAAATGAGAAAAACCCATGAGTGTTAAAAAAAAAAAAATTCATGAGACATGAGAAGAATAAAAAGTGGCATGGCTGAAATGATGCAGGAGGTAATTGGCCTGACTACTTTAGTTGGAAATGTTTGCTCAGTGAGACTATGGTAGTAAAGGAGGAGAGAGATTAAGAGTGACAAACATTTGTAGAGATTTATCAGGCAACTGGGAAATGCAGTTTAAGGAAGCAAACAAGACAGCTACAGGTGGTGAGTGGGTGGATAAGAGTTTGTGATGCCAGAGAAAACAATCAACATGGCTGAGATCACAGAAACACAGAATCACAGATTCAGAATCATGGAAGATGTTGAGTTGGAAGGGACCCACAAGTATATCCAATGTACCTGACAGCATTGTCCAAATACTTGAATTCTTCTCAGGCTTGGTGCTGTGACCACTTCCTGGGGAGCCTGTTCCAGTGCCCAAACACTTCCTGCATCAAAAACCTTTTCCTAATATCCAACCTAAATATACCCTGGCACAGTTTCAGGCCATTCCCTTGGGTCCTGCCACTGGTCACCACAGAAAAGACTGTCTGTGTTTCTGTCTCTCCTCTTCCCCTCACGAGGAAGTTGTAGACTGAAGTGAGGTCTCCCCTCAGTCTCCCCCAGGCTGAACAGACCAAGTGAACTCACCTTTTCCTCATACGGCTTCTCCACAAGGCCCTTAACCATGCTTGTGTCCCTTCTCTCGATGGGACAGTCTAATATTTCTTTATATTGTGGTGACCAAAACTGCACACAGGACTCAAGGTGAGATTGCACCAGTGCAGAGCAGAGTGGGACAATCCCATTCCTTCCTTGCCTGGCTGGAAATGCTGTGCCTGATGCACCCCAGGACATGCTGGGGAATGAACTGCTTCAAATCACATAGCAGAAAAGTGTCATTTCTGACCATCCTGTGTATGAAGAATCCACAGAATAAGACCTCCTAATGAGAGAGATCTAAATGGTAGATATGCGGCTTAAAAAGTGAATCAGATAATTAGAAATGGGAATGACAGCTAGGATAGAGACAAAAGGCAAAGGCCTGGGCAAATGTTAACAGGGGAGGATAAATACAGACAGATGGGGTAAGAGGGGAAGACCTGAGGTACAAGAAACGAATAAGAATTAACTGGTAGAAAATACAGATAAAACACTGAGACACAGACAGGTGTTAGGTGACTGGTAGAACTCACAAGCCATCTACCAAAACCAATAAATGAACTAGTAAACAAGGCAACATAGCAATTAAGAAAATTATCATATAGCAGAGTAACAAGCTGCATGTGCTAATACACATGTCAACAAGGAGGACAAAATGGAGACTTGGCTTGGTTTGTCAGTAACAGCCAAAGAAGCTGGACAGCAGCTGAACATCAGTGTTGAGGCAGCTGCTACAGCCCGACTGTAGTGGAGTCAAGGACCTGGATCAAGATTCCATGATGCATTTTGTGTTCCATATATGACCAGTACATACCAAAGGCTTATGGACCTCATTTGAAGGAAGAGTAAAGAGCTGCATATGTACACAGGTTTTCAGTGTAGACTAGGAAAACATCAGGAGATATATCAGTAAAGTGCTTGCTGAGTTACTAAGGGCAGGTTGAACCACAAATCTCAAAAATACACTATTACACACTATAATCCATGCAAATACAATGTTTAGTTTTTTTAAGCTTGAGGAGAACTGCACCTATGAAGACAGCAACCTTTTAGCATACAATTACTTGAAAAAAAGCAGAATTCACATTAACTTTGGTCATAGATATGTACTTTAAACAACCTTTATCTGTAGAGAAAGTACTTTTCCCCATAAATTTATACTTAGGAATGAGCTAAAGAAAACTGTGTTCAGGGTCTAAATGTGAGTAGGCATGGCCTTTTTAGCTAAATATACATCAAGGTTTGTTTTACTTGGTATACTAATAAACAAGCTCATCTGCAAGATGTTTTATTATTTTCTTATTGTTCAAAATATATCTCTTTTAAAATAGAAATATTACATTAGACTCATCAATCTGAGGTAATAGTCCTACTACTGTTATATGCTATATTTCTTCAGCATTTGTAGTAATACCACTATTTAACAGCTATATTTTTTCCTGTTTGGTTTCTAATTGTCTGGGTTTTTGAAATCATATCTACAGTAGAAGTTGATTTGTAACTAAATTCTAATTTACTCCATCATTCTGCGTTATTCCATAATAAAAATCCCTACATCAGTCAAATTCACTTTTTCGTCTGAAAAAATCTGTAAATATATTACTAAGATGATTTAATACATTTAGTACATTGCTCTCAGGTGTTGTATGGAGCTTAACTAAAAATCAAAACAAAAGTACAATTTTTGAAAGAAAATCTCTGTTCCATTTATAATAAAATCATAAGATTTTTGTGAAGATTTTCCTTGCATTCCTTTAAAATGTTCTTTTAAACAAATAATTTGGTTGTATTATTTTTAAAATTATTATGACTTAAATTTGGAGAGTATTAGTACTTTAGAAATTATTAATCAATACGTGTAATAAGCCATAACAGCAGTTTGAAAGACAAACATATAGGTGTTAGTCAGCCAAGAGTATAGTTGAATAAATAATTTTAACTGGATCATTTTTCAATCATTCAAGACATACAAACTGAACATTTTCAAATAACTTACCAAACTTACTTAAAAACCTGCTACAAAACATAAAAGTAGACTCCTTTTCTAAGTAGTCTTGGTCAATAATAGAACTAATTGAAAACCAATAAATTTAGCACAGTGCAGCATGTAGTCTCTACCTTGCTCTGCCTATACATCAATAGGTCATTCTCAGTTAATTAAGTGAAGGCATAATCAGCTTAATTTATGTAGTTCAGGTCAGTTAATGATATCTTAGTACAGTACCTGAACATTTGGCCTGTCCATATAACTCGCTGGATATACCCAGTTCATTCTGTAGCTCTTCAACTTCAGCTCTTCATTTTTTATCTCAGATTTCACTTTACACAGCTTAGTCTGGAGCTGCTAAGTCTAATTTCTCAAGGATGGAGCTGAAATAAAACCAGAACAAATTAACAGGTTAACAAAGCAATGTGACAGGATTGTAGCCTGTGATAGTCTTTAACTCAGGAAAATCATAAAAAGAGACATTTCCAAACTAAATACTTGCATCATTTCAGTATGTAATATTTTTAAATAGTATAATAACAGTACACAAATGAGTAATAAAAACCAAAGAGATAGTGTTGAAAAACACATTATTTTTCCCATGAACTATATAGTTTTAAAACAGCCATAAGCCACAAGAATTTTACGGAATGTAAAACATACAGTGTGGTACCTCAAAAAGATGATCATCCTGTTCCTGTTGCAAAGAACGTGTTTTCTTCTGCTGTCTCTGTAGCTCATCTTCTCCTCTCTGAAGCTGCAAGTTTACACACAAAGACAAACCACAATGTCAACCAATTGGACCTCACTTAGGGAACCAAAGAGATCGATTTGTAAAGCAAAGGATGAACAGGACCCCATTTCTGAAGTACGTTGCTCAAACTGCTCTTTCATTAAAAGATGCTCTCTTTTATTGATTTTGGCTTAAATAATGAGAAAGCTTATCCAAAAATCTTTAGCATTTGGGCTCAAGTTAAGGAAATCAATAGAGTCATTTCCCATTTGAACTGCATATGTGAGTTTTATGTACGAGAGACAAGACAAAGCCCAAATCGGATAAATCAATAACATTGTCAATAGAACATGAAGCTGACAAATGGCATTTTTAAGCAATTAAAGAGAGTTGTAAACATACAGAAGCTAATCAATTACAGTGTTCTGCTATTAACAGTTTTTAATTTATACAAACATTGTTAGGAGTCCTGGGGAATGAAGATAACAATACATGTTTGTTCCTACTGTTTAGGGATTATGACATTAAAGCTTTTGTTCTCTCAGTATGTAAATCTTCCAGTGGTCATGGGAAGAAAAGGAAACATTTAATTAATCACTGAATCCCTATACTATTATGTCAACATATGTAATAAACATATTGGATGCAGACCTTGACTGTGTTTTTTCACCCAATACGAAGTACGAGGAGCACGGAAAGATGTAATTATTCAGTAGAACAAAGCATAGAATCCTAGCAATGTCTATAGGTCACCTAATTGAACTCACTCAGCCTAGGAACCCAGCCAGTACTAGATTGGGTCAACTTTGGCTTTTTCTAGACAAGTCTGAAAAGAACCCCAAGGATGGAGATTTCATCACTCAATTTCATAAAGTGTTCCAGTGCTATATGACCCTCCTGGTGAAGTACTTCTTCTAATGTTGATGCCAAAGCTGAAACTTGTGACTTTTGCCTTTAATATACCAAGGGCTGGTAGTGAGGAGAGTTAGTGTACCTTGTAGTACCTCATCCTCATAGTGTACCTTCAAATTGCACTGACTGGTATTAAGGGTCTCTTTAGCCTTTCTTTCACTGGGTTAAGCAATCTCTGGTTGAATACCCTGTTCTTCAGGTCTCTAACCATGAAGATGGTTAACTGAGATTCTACTCTTGTTAGATTCTTTCCAGTTTTCCAACATCCTTCTTGAACTGCAAGATGGACGTAAACAAAGTTTATGTGAGCTACGAAGGGACAATAACTTCCTTTGATATATTGTCCACATTCCCTCCAACGTAGTCCAGTTTGCCTTATTTGTGGTGACAGCATTCCATTCATACTCAACCTGCAAGCCACTGCAAACTCTCCTTTCAGCAGAGCTGCTACCAAGTCAGTTGGTTTCCAGACTCTACTCATACACTTAGCTGGTTTTTTTCAGAAGTGCAGGTCTTTTGCACTTCTCCTTCTAAATTTATTAAGTTTCTGTTGGCCCAGCCCCTCTGTTTTACAATGTTTTCCATCCGGCGTAATTTATACTTAACTTCCCAATTTTGCCTCGTGAAAATTTGCTGAGGGTCCATTCTATCTCATCATCTTGAAATATTGTCATCATTGGTGAAAATAACTGAATAAGAAAGGCAGCAGTATTGACTGGATGTCATCTAGAAGTTGAGCCATTAATTACTATCTTCAGAGTCCAAATGCCTGCTTATTTTTCAATCCATCTACCAACTCATTCATCCATCTCAGCTTATAAATAAAAAATACAATTGAAAAGGATGTTAAAAGTTGTGTATGAGTTATATTACATGGGCCCATGTAACCAATCCTTCCAACATAGAAGGCAATCAGATTAGTCAATTGTAATGCTTATGCTGACTGCTCAGATGCAACAAGTACATCTTCATAACTCGGTATGCACAACCCTTTCTCAAACATAATTCTCAAAATGCAAAGGCACATATTATGCTTGAAGAGAAAAGATAAAGAATATTGAGCCTTATCAGCAATACGAGCAGTATTTAAATAAATAAGTAGTTTTGAAACAACCACATGTACATTAACATGAGGCAGCATTGCCATGCTGCTACTTGTAGGCATCCTTCTTTTCCTTTTCCTCCTCACATAGGACTCTTCAATTGCTCATGCCCAGCATCCAGATAAGGTAACAGAGTTCCTATTCCTGTTCATCGAATGGAATGTACATCTAGAAACAGCAAAGAGTTTTGAAAGAGAAAAGTAAGTCAAAAACGTGTAATTTTGGACTCAAAATCTCAAAGATTATCCTTTACTGGTATGTAACCTCTCTTTCTTCTATTGATAACTTAAATGTATATTCATACTGTAAATAACTCCAATAAAATGTTTTATCAACAATCTAGCAGAGCAGTGTTGGAGCAGTTAAAGCAATCATCAAATGTAGAACCATATTTGCCTTCAGCAACCCAAAACAATATTGCATTCAGTGGTGTTACAACAGGAAATGAAGAAAAAGTTTCTGAACAATGGCAGTAATATTGTCTGATTTCTGGTGGATTATGCCCTGATTCTATTAGGAGGATTTATTTCAACAGTTACATAGCAAAACTCAATTCAGGCCACTATCCATTTGGGCAGCCATAGTAGAAATGGCTAAATTTTTAAAATGAAAAGCACAGGAAATTTTCTGATGCCTGTGGACCTGTGAATACTAAGAATGTTTCTGACTTTGAACATATGAAAGGTAAATGCCTATTTCAGAGGTCTCAAGCTTAGGAAAGAAAATTGGAAGATTAATTTACTGGCTACAGAGGAAAGGAGATAAATTTAGGAGATGCATTAAAAGAGAGATTCTACCTCTGAAAAACAGAAGCAATAAGCATCATCTCTCATATTGCTGAATTTGTTCACCTCTTAGCACCTGTGCTGACAAGAAGAAAGCAAGTTTTTATGGGAAAAAGGAAGAATATTTTTGAAGGAGAATCATTAATATATAATGTTCTAACTTTAAATCCCACTGGATAGTAGGGTCTCTGAAAATACTCCTCAAAAAATACCTGAAGTGATGAGAGAAAAAGCAGAACCTATCAGTTTAGGTCTGCTCTTTATGTTCTCAAAATTCTGGGAACATAAAGAGGACAGGAAAGACAGAAGAGGACACAAAGCTATGCACAGATCTGCAAGAAACTTGTTTCTATTTTTGCTAGTGTAGAAGGCACTGTTCTCACCTATTCTGCCCAGGATATGCACCTTTTAATTGTAGTTTTTGGGCTAGAGGTCAGTTGAGGAACTGCATTTGGTAGAATGGAATTTTTCTACAAGCAAAGGAGCTCTCATGACTATTGACTCTCCAGTCACTTCAACAAACTCTGCTATCTGTAAAGACGTAGCTTGACTTTGAGCATTCAAGCTCACAACTATATGCTTGAAAGGAACCTTGGCCTTCTACAGAGGTGTATGCGTATAGAGTATTACACTGTTAATCTCTCGTTCACCACTTTTTTTCAATAAGCATCAAGGGACACTCTTGTAAATCAGTGTTTGTGGGTAATAATTGTAAATGTATTTTTGAAAGCTAGCAGCATGAAAAGAAGACTGAAGTGAAAATGTGCTTTAGATGACTGCAATTGGTGCTTTTCTCAGTAAGTTGGAAAAATATCATGCACTGAACTGATATCACATGCAGTCAACGAGGAATCAGCATAGCCTGGTGTATGACAATGTACTGAGGCACTTCACCTTCTTGCACAAGAGCGAACAAAACAGGTGGTAAAGCTAAGGCCTAAAGAGAAGCACAGAAATTACTTTGTTCATCATTAGATTCTGGGATTCCCCTAATAAAAACCCCACCTTTTTTTTTTTTTTTTTCTGTTAGAATTTAAAAATGCAAATTGCCAGAACACAAAAATCCATATATGACCTTGATGGATTTTTTTCTGGTTTTGTAACACCTATAAAATAAGAAAAACTTAAAGTTAATCAGCCATCCATGCAAATCCCATTGCATTCTTTCTCAATACACTCTCATAAAGGACATAATGCCCAACGCCAGACAATGGTCAGTAAAATTCCTAGTGTAAAGAATTATTGGTAGTTTTAAAATTCACTACTCTCATCTGTTTCCAGTTTTTCAGGGAGGATGATTACTTGAGTCAATGAATGTCTTATTTTAATCTGTTTTCACTTCATTACCAGCTATTTTCTACTATCTCAAAACAGAGTAAAACTCTAATCCCTTAGAAGTGTCTTTTACTTCAGGTAACACGGATAAATTCTTCCTTGAGTATTCTCAGGACAGAGAATGAAAGAAAAAAATGAGTTTAGAGAAAACAGAACAAAATGAGGAGTGTACAAAATCATGTGGGTACAATCTCATTACAAATCCAGCCAGGAGAAAACAATGGTTCTCTTAAGGCAGAGAAGGAGAATTCACTTCTGTCACAGAGCTTGGTTTACTTGAGCATGTAATTAATCTTTCTTCCTTATCAATAAACTCCTGACAAGATTTCCCTAGATGAGAGAGCTCTCGTGCAACAGTATCCAAGAATTCCTCGAAAGCACTCAGTTAAACAAGCAGTTTATACTCCACAATTTTAAAATTTAGAGCACGGTATACCAGTTCTCAGTCCTCCTATAAAGATTTTTATAATAGTAGAATTTCACAGAAGTTTGCATTGAAATGGATTTTTCTATTCCTGCTTTAGCATTTGAAAGACTAAGTATGATTATACTTGTTAGCAAATTCTTGAAGACAGATTAAGACAGAGATTCCTGCTCCATTTGAAATTACCAAGTCTCAGATAAATACTGAATTTATTTTTTTTTTATTCTTATCTGAGAAGTCGACAAAAGACTTTTTCTGATTTCTTTAGATTTCTTGGTTGATGTATTAAAATAGAAAAAAGTACATAGTTCACAATATAGGTTAATTGGCTCAGAAAAACTGCATTCTCCAAAACACCTTGCCATTTTAAGTCTGATGCTATAACAGTTAGCAAAGGGAGAACTCCAGGGATTGGGAGTTGAATGCTTATATGCTGCTGTTAAATGAAGCAGTTGTGCTTGAGAAGCCTCTGCCTGAATGCAATTCATTTTACAATATCATCTGGGGACAAAGTATAGTTTAAGATGCAAACTGCAATGGCATCTTCTAGTAATGCAGAAATATCCCTCAGCTGACTTAAGAAAGAAATGAAGCTGAAAACTGGACCAGTATAAAACAATTGATCATTTTGTTTTGGGTGGTAAAAGTCTTACAAACATTTCTTAAGCTGAAAGTCACTCTGTGTAAGGCAATGCAGCAAGTGTGTCACTGTGGGTAATCATATCTGAACTGCTTAAGGACACAGAGCCAACAAGGTAATTCAAGTAAACATTTTTAAAAAGGAAAAGGGATGCAAAAGATAGTCTGTAAATCCATGTTTGCTTTCCAAAATCTACAGATTGTTGAATGTACGTATGTGCAGGTTGAAACAGCTCTCAAAGAAAAGAGCTATAGTATATGAGATGTACTCTATATTAACCTCTACTGTTCATCAATACATTTGCATCTTCTGAACGTTGCTGCTAATAAAGTAATGAATCCCAAAATACAAAGAAGCTCAACTAATATGAGATGAAAGAGGACCTAGTTTACATATTGGATTCAATATCTGCAACTGGACCTGTCCACAAAAAATTAATCCTGATCCGCTACCATTTAACGCTAAACTTCAAAAACCTTGAAACCCTCTGCTCATATACCAGGAAAAGATGTGAAAAGAATCAATAACTGTCACAGACATTTTTTCAAAAAATCCTTTCTTTTAGGATTTGTCCTTTCTGGGAAGCTGAGGCCCCAGAAGAAAAATGTAAACAATAATTATCTGCTGCTGTGGAATGCAATAGGTGCACCTGTGATTGGCTCGTGTTCCATGTTTACAATTAAGGGCCAATCACAGGACCAAGCTCGGGGACAGATTCAGAGAGAGCTCTCTTGTTTTTAGATTCCGATTCTATTCTTATCTTAGCAGCTTCTGCAACTTCTCTCTCTATTACTTTTAGTATAGTCATAATGTATTATATATCATAAATCAATAAATCCAGCCTTCTGATCATGAAGCAAGACTCTCGTCCATCTCTCTCACCCTGAGGAACCCTCACAAGTCACTGCAATAAATAACCATAAATTATCAATAGAAATATTAATATCATAAAACCTTCTCCTTCTGTGATTCTTTGATAAAAAAGCAGAAGTCAAAGGAGTAAGACACAAACATGAGTAAATTTGTAATTTTGTATAATTGTTTTTTTCTGTAGCAGGCAAGTAAAAAAGCATGGAAAAATGCCATAATGAAATGGAATGAATAATAAATAAATAAATAAAACCTTTAAAATTTCAACTCTACTACACTCAGGAATTTCAGTCTTTGCTTTTGATGAACTTTTCTCTGACTGTTTTTCTTCTCTTTATGAAAGCATACAGGGAAAACTGTGAATTTCTATATAAAGGTGAGCACTAAGGGCAACCAAAGCATTAGGTGTAGAAATAATGCGATGAAAAGCAAGGTCACCTAGGTTGCAAAGTAAGTACTAATAAAAACAAGAGGTGGAAGACAAAGCTAGAAAAAGAACTAGCATTCACACTTGAAAGACAGATATGTAAACGGAGATTCAGATGGAATTTGGAAGTTAAAAAATGCGTCTAAGGAAAACTGACATTTATGGTAAGAGAGTGTGGAAAAGGTGGACAAAGAAGGGATACAAAGTATAGAAAGTGACAGTAGAAAAGGTACTTGAGCAGGGATATAATATATTGTGGCCTTTTAAGGGTCTATGTAAAACTCCATCTTCTTTAGGCTAAAGTTTTCTTCCTTTCTCCTTCTACTCTAAACTCACGTCTTCTTTACATCCACATTGGTCAGACAAGCACCTTCTCCTCTGTTATTTTACAATGGTCTTATCTTTCTAAATTCATGGCTTCAGACTCCTTCCATCTGAAATTTGCTTCTCCAAACTATGTCTTTTTTCTTTTTAAGAGAGAAACACTTTCTTAGCAAAGTCAGTTGCCAGAACTCTCTAAGTGGAATAAGTACCTTGCATATAGCTTTTTCCTTACTTGATTCAGCTCTTGTAGCCAGGAACTTAATCAGAACTCCTTTGCATGATATTACTTTTACAATGTCATATGTCTGAGTTGTGCTAACAGAGAGCTGGAAAGATACAAACTTCATCTGTCTACAATATCTGTGCCAGCAAAACTCTATGCACACAAGCATCTTTGAAAATGCAAAATACACGTTGAAATGGACCTTGAGTTTCTATTTAGATTTAAATACTTTTCTAGAATTTTTTTCTTCTCAACTCAAACAACCTTCCACCCCCAAAACATACAACTAGATAAAACTAGTTTGTGTACTCCAATAATTTATTGTGGAGATTATTCTTATTTTAGTTATAGTCAATCTTTTTATACTAATAATATTTCAGAGGCTTAACCTTTTAGTAATTTTTAATCTCTCAGGCATTTTAAACTGCATCAATGCAATTCTTCACATACAGGTCAATAGTGTACATGAATAAGCCATTAATTCATTAATATCTAAAATAAGTGTTTGTTAATACAGTGCCAAATATTAATCAGTGCAATTTTACTATTTTCTTTATAGCCTTAGGAGCCACAAATCCTATTTATAAAATTACTTTTTGCAGAATTGAATGTCCGTGTCTCTCAGTATTTTTAAAAACAATCCTTTCAAAGACTTGGTTAGCTGCGCCACTTAAATATGAGCTTGGCAGCAGTGCTGGTGTCACAGAGATTATATGCTTGGACTTCAAGAAGGTCAATGAGATGGCTGCAGAGCTCACTGTACAATAGCCTTCACTAGCTAATCCATAATGCAGCATTGTCAAATTATGATCATGCACCTGCAGCTTTCCAAGGAAAAGAATTCAAAATGAGACACTCCCTCTGGACTTTTCTTGTTGGTTCAGGGCTTTTTTAAATTTTTTTATAAAGTATCTTCTTCATAATGAAAATGACAACAACATTCACAATTAAAGACCGTGATGGTAAGTACTGCTATAGAATGGAACATCTGTCCACTGAATTTACTTTATAAAGCGTATACACATTTCTTAAAAAATACTTATTCAGTAGACTTTGCCAAATCTTGGGAAGCTGTATGCAGTGTTATTGCTATATGAACTAGCAATGCCAATTCAGCAGATCTGCAGTGAAAAACTGCAATTATAGAAAAACATGGATCACAAAAAGACAGAAACATCGTGACAGAGACAATGCCTTTGAAAAATTAACACTTTCCAAAAGTTTTACTTAATAGATCATTAAAATGTTTAGAATATTCATATGTCATTTTAATTTAAATATATCATTATTAAATAGTTGTAACAATCTTTTTTCCCACGTTCAATGCTGCATATAGCTCCAGAGGCTGAGATCTGCTGTACGTATAGCACTTGTAATGGTTACATAAGATTCTTAATGTACAATGATTCTTCTTTCTCTTCCATTTCTCTCTCCACACAGGTATGAATTCTACTTATACAGCTGAAAGGAGAAGAAACAAAGATTTTTGTCCAGCTTAAAATTCTGATTTTATAAACTTATGGTTTTTATATTTAGTCCTTACTTTGATTCGTGCTTATACTGTCTCCTGCTGAACAAAGGTTACTGCCTATTCCATGTTTTGTTTCTTTTTCCATCAACACATAAGGTTTGTATAGACTTAAGTATTAAATCTACACTTGCACTGTGCAAGGATTGCTCAGCAGCAATGAAATATCTCCGCATTACTCACACAGTTTTCAGCACAAATCCAAAATACAGGCCCACACTAGTTCCTACAAAGAAAACCAACTATACCCCAGCCAAAACCATGATGAAAGTATTCACTCGACAAAACAAATCCACAGAAAGAGATTTTGTCAGATTAAAAAATCGCAGATTCTACTACAATGACTGTCAAATTGTGAAGTAAATTATAAGAAATACTAAAAACTAAACTACAGTTGTATTTTTTTATACTCTTGAAAGGGGAACCAAATCCTAGAAACTGTAGAAAAGGAAGATAAGTTTTAAAAACAGCAGTCCTTTTAGAGAAATATGCACAGAATTCCCTTATGGAACAGGACAGCAATGTGTATTTTAATGGCCTCACAAATATTTAATGGCTGAGAAATTCTTTTATAAAAACAGGCATAGTTCTGAATATTATCAGTTGCATTTTGGATTGCTTTCAAATGTAAAAAAGGAATCTATAGGTAGTAATCTGTTCTGCATTACACTGCTGCCAGTAATTATTCATGCAAAGTGAACATTCCCTTCCAAAAGACAAGGTTTCACCTTCTTATATTCTTCTAAATTATTCAGTGGCCAAGAAAAAAAAAATCCCAGTTAATTGTTATCTACTAATTATCACAACTTTTTCAGCTTAATATAGATACCTAAATTGATTATTTATAGTTCTATTGTATAAAGAGGAAAACAAGAGTATTCAGTAACTTTGATGGTTTTTTTATCATTATAGTTCATCTGACCTTTAATACCGTTGTGTATTTTACAGTGAAGGGGAGTGGAATCAAAAGGCAAAATCTCTCTAATGGGGGCATACCAAAATTTTGCTAATTTAATACATATAAATATGTTTTACCATATTCAGTTTTTCAGTTGGAAGTCTGACATCTGAATCAAATTCACCATGAATTCAAATAATATTTTACTGGCCAGGAAACAGTTGGCAGTCTAACTGTCTCTCCTTTATAAAGTATGGAAATTTTGAGTGAAGTGTCCTGCAAGCGAACGGAAGAGTACCAGTAAGTACACACCCCACAGTTTTCAATGTTTGCTCCCACAACATTCCAAGGCAGCTGGAAAAAGCACTTCGGGATAATTTGCTGTTTCTCTGTGCACAGCAACAAGGCCTTCTTTGATTTCTGCCACTTTACAGAGCTAAGAAGTGGCTCTAGCAGCCTGCCACTCACTAACAATCAGCTGAATAGAAGTGCTCTGACATGATGCTCAGCTGGGACAACCATTCACAGCAGCATACTCAACTTCAGCTAAGCCTGGTACCTTATAGTACTTATTTAGCTACTTTTCATAAAGATCAGAAGATAAAAAGTCTTTTATTTCCTGCCAAGAGGCATCAGGATCAGGATTGCTGGATCTAGAGATGAAGGGTGGAAGCAGGTTAGGTTCAAGAATTTTGCCTTCCCTGTGTGCTGTGTCTTATCAAGATGTCCACAGGTTTGCCATGATTTGGCTCACTAACTTGATTAAGAGCCCTTAGAGAAATGTTTTCAGCTCTGTTTTAATCTTCTTAGCATGAGGTAGATCTTGACTTGAGTCTTTTTTCCACACATATATTCACTTCTGTCTTTTGCTGCTCTGGTAAGATCCTTCTGTCTTAAGGGAGTCTGCATCTACTAATTATTATAAGGAGAAAAAAAAAGATAAAAAAAATTTCCAATTAATCATGATATTCTGGAATTAAAGGCAGACAATAATAAGTATCCTGTCTTTTTTTGGTTTTTTTTAATGTCTTTTTTTTTGTCTTTTTTTTTCTTTTTCCTTTTTTTTTAATGTGAAAGTAGATGAAAAGTCGGGTGGTATATAATACAGATGCCTCATAATCATAATATGTCAGGCATTTATTAAGATCACAACTCTAAACTTTTCTCAAGTTGGTACATATATTAAATACAAATTAAGAAGACTGAAATAATTATAACATTTTGGCATATTACCACCCAATATGCTTGAATTTACTGAAAACACCCCATGTATTACAACAGTTTTTTAACAGAGAGTTGTGTACATTATATTAAAAGCTGCAGTTAAAAAAAATCTCCCTCTTCCATTCTCCTTATTTTGAAAGGTACTTTTTCTGCAGATTCAACAATAGCAGGCTGTATAAAATTAATATTGTTTATAAGCTGTATGTGAGAGTTCAAGCACTGCTTTAAATGCATAGAGTTCTCCACAAAAACAAGATTAGCAGTTTCAGCACTGCAATGTAACAGTATTATGAAATTATTATAGAAATCAATAACACTTTCATTTCTAGAACTAATCTGATGGTAAGATCTTGTTTATAAAGATATTAAACAAATGCATTATTCACATTTTATAATGGTTTTCAAGAAAGTGGACATTTTTTTAATTATCGCTTGGAAGTGTTAAAATAAATGAGGGTAATTTTTATTAACAGGAGTTTATTTACATAAAACAAATGCTCATTGAATTATTGAATACGATAATATCTACATGCCTAGTCCTGTTTGTCATATTTTGTGCCTTTTGGTGACATCAGAATTATAACAACCTGATTTATGCACTAAATTTAATGCATAATATGACAACATACCGATAGGTATGCCTTATAATGTATAATTTAAACATGATTGCTATATATTTCACCCATATTATCTTGGCTTTACCAAGATTCTCATGCATTTAGAAATCTCGATTGTAATGCAGGTTGCCAGATATGAATGTCTGTTTGAATTAATGAACATTTTTATAAAAATACTCTGAGTATGAATGTTTTAAAAACCTTGTCATAACATTCACCAAACTTACACATGACAGCTAGCATGTGTTACTGCATTTTCATCTTAAATATTTGATGACTGCCTCTTTAATTCCAAGATTCATAACCCAAAGGGTTTCATTTTCTTACAGCATATGTAATGCAAGAGACATTTATTAGTATAGTTCTCATTTTATGCATCAACAAAATATTTTTCAGAGAACCATTAGATGAAGTCCCTACTTTTCAGACATTTTTCCTGAGCATTTTAATTATAATTGTATATTTTCTTTGACAATATTTGTACACAGACTATTTGCAATCCTCCCTGCTTCCCTCTCTCCAGCCCCATCAGAACTGAAAGAAGAATTCTGCAATATACAATATTGCAGACTCAGAAAATATGAAAGGCATCAACTAGCATCTCATACAGACTAGATTAAATACCTGAAAACCCTTGGTAAGCTTTTTTTTAACCTCTGAACATACCCAAAGAAATATTACTGCGTACAATTACGATTCATATGAATTTGCTAAACACAGATCTTCATCTGATGCTATTAAACTGCTATTGCCAAAGCATAAAGTGAATATTTCTTTATTCCTTATTGTCCACGTGTAAAACACTCAGCAATGAAAAAATATCAGATATTAGAATGTTTGTAATTATTTAAGAAGCTGATCAACAAACCGCTGTTGGTGCAATATATTACTATGTTAGCGCTGAAGGTTGTCCACTGACAGGTCACTCTCACTTGACCTTGTACACACTGAAAGGTAGCTCACCATGGTAACCTTGGTCCTGTGGCTTTCCATACAGTAAATCATTTCAGCCCTCTTCATGTAATTCTTTTATTGGCTGTGCAATTGAAATGTCATGCTTCACGAACAGAGACGCTGGTAATTTCTTATGGATGATTAAACTAACTCTGTAATCTATGAGCATGGATGGAACTGTATGCAACAGACTTAAGCATACACTCTATTTCTTTTAAATTCTTGATATTTTTCAGTTGCCTAAAAGGAAGTTTGCTCTAAGAATAAAAAGCAATTCTTTTTCATAAATGCATTCTAAACAAGCACCAAACAACATCCCTCTTACATTACCTGCAGAAGCAAAAGGAAAACAGCAGCCTAGAGAAAAAATATTTATTATTGTTTTTAAAATTCTACCTAATTTTTAATCACACTGACGAATTTCAAAAGTCAAGGTAGTTTATAAAGGCCAAATTAAGCCCAAAGCAGGAGCTGACATTCTTACTTTAATTTTATTAATATATAAAGGTGAGATCATGTACAAAATAATCAAGAAAAAAATAGGACATGGCCAGACTACTTAGGCTATTATTTCATATTTACATATTTACTTAGGCTATTATTTAGTATTTACATTCTTTTTAATCTTGACATGGAATTGAACAAACAAGCCTGATGCTTTCTTTGAAGAGCTACTCAAACTAGAATCTAACAGCAGAGAACAAATATGGTTTAAAAATTATTTTAAATTATCTTTTCAAAAGATACACTCAGAGGAGCTACATATTGTCAAAGTTTTCTTTTATAAAATGGGACACTTCTTTATATGACTATAATAAACCACACTTGCTGTAGTTCTATTAGCATGAAGTTCATACTAGGTTTTTTTGTCCTCTTCTTTTGCATTTGTCAGATAAGAAAGAATAACAAACACACAAAATTATGCACGTAAGCAATACATAAGTGGATACATCTTTCAAAAATAGGGACAAAAATGCTTTGATACTACCATTTATGTATTTTTTAAGCTCTATAAACCAATGAAACAAACCAACAAAATAAAAGCTAACAAAATATACCATGCCTTTTATAGAGCAAGAATAATCTTATTGTTTTCATTACTTTAATTAACAAAAAATTAAGATAATCCTGACTTTTTAGTTTCTCATTTGTATTCCTGCACACAATGAAAAATAATAGTAACCAGTGATCTATTAAAAATTAAAGTAAATAACTGACAACTGAAAATGCATTGGCAAATTGAGAAATCATTTGACTGCTGAGTTCTGGAATAAATCTAATAATTTAACAACATCTAGTCATTGCATAAAAAAGGGATGTGGAATAAACTTATCAAGGAAAGAGTGAAAGGATCTAAGATGCTAGAAAATTCCTCTTTAGTGCTTTTATAAGACCACAGAAACCAGTTTATTTTGAACTTAAGAATCTTTATCTGCTACCAGGGGACCTATTTGTAAAGGTATAAAAGGTCTAATATAGTAGACTGATATCCCATCCAGCTGGATTAATGTACTAGTGATGAGAATGACTGCTGCTGGTCAAAAACCTGAAAACAGTTTCAGTTCAAATTTTGACTCTTCTATCTTTACTACATTCTACACAATATTTAATGTCTTACTTAGGGCAAAATTAATGAGTTTGGAAGGATGGTTGAATGTGGACTTAAGGAAAGAAAAATTCTAGTGTTAACTACAAATCTCGAGCATGAAATTGCAAACTACATTAAGATTGGCGCAATGAGAAATCACAAAGAGGGAGTCTGCAATCCCTCATTCTTCTGTTGGTCACTTTGTATATTTTTCTTTGACTATCCAGTAAGTCAAGCTACATTTTTCACATCTCTTAAACAGAAAAAGGATAACTATTATACCAGGTTCTTCCAGGTACCTTTTGTGAAAATCTATATTTTCTCATTGATTGCACACATTTCCCACAGAATTTAAAAACAACTGTTAGTGATAATATAGCAATAACTGTGAAATGGCATGGTGTTATTTAAAGAAGAAAAAAGGTAAAAGTTTCTTTACAGCCACAATTATCAAAGTGAAAACTAAAGGAAAGACTTGCACATCACAACAAGTATGATCCTAAAAGAGAAGAGGTGTGTCAACTTTCCTGGTGGGAAATAAACAAATCAAATGTTTTAGATATAAAATGTTGAATTAAAAAAAAAAAATTGATTCTATGAGAAGAAGTATAGCTATCAGGGCTGTACATGCTTGCTAGATTAAATAATTTTTTGCTTTAATAAAAAGAAAATACTCTGAATTCGGACCTATGGTTGAAAAAACAGGCTAGATCTGAATTTTTTTCACATTTTTATAGGTATCTCTGTAATTCATCTAAGCTCTACTGACCATACAACTTGGATCCTGAACTGACAAAGAACTGTGCCTGAGTTAACACTGAGTAGGGATCTCCTGTCCATTTTACTGGTACATTAACTGACAAATCTAATCTATTGTCCTCTAAGAAATGCCTTCCCTACCCCACACTGTGACAGATTCCAGATATACATGTAAACTATCTGTTATCTAACACTTTGACTTAGAGCCAGGTGCAAACTTCCATCACAAATTGTATTTCCTTTCTTAAGAGAATTATTATTTCTTTCACATCATAGCAAGGAAACACAAACAGGCAGGAAATGTTCAAGATTATACTTTTAGGGCCTACTTCTCCAAGGTTATAGTCTCTTGATCTTTAACAAAATGCCTGGTTTTCCCCTGTGAAAATGCTGTCTAATGTCAGGTAGTTTGAACCGACTTTCCAGGGAAGCATGATTTCTGTACAAATGTGGCAGGGTGGACCAATTAACTTGTAAACAGTAGGGATCTAACCACAAGAAGTTGTTAGTTAACCTCCAAGCTCCAAGGACAGCTGGGCAATTGTACCCAACACTGCTTGCTCACAACAGAAGACATATCCATGAGGACTCACACTTTTTTCTTCCACCCTTTACCTGCCACCCTTCCTTAAGTAACTAGTATTTGTAAAACAGCTTAAAACCAACTTGTACTGATGCAGTAAGCTTAAAAAGTAACTACAGATTTTTTTGTTTTTTAATTTGTCCACGGCATTGGTTCAACTGAAACAAATTTTAATTTTGGCATAATTTTTCTCCTAAGTAGCATCATAACATACCAATTAAAATAATAAATTCTGGTGTCTCTGTAAGAACAAAAGATTTAGAAATTGTATTTGCCACCATAGTGTTTTCCAGGTACATTACTAGCTCTTCTTGTTTCTTGGTCTATTTATTTTGGTCCTTACTTCTCAACACAAGATTTTTCCTTTCCCAGTAAACTCTCTGTGTTCTTATGTGTTCCCACTTCAAGGATTTAGGGAACTGCTGAAGGGAATAGCCATGTTTCAGTGAAATTATCCATTTTTCTTGGACTACTCTCTTGTACTTAAACATCAACACATAAGTTAATCTCCCTTCAAACAATTATATCAATTGATTCCTTCATATTTTCTGGAACTCCCTTTACCAACTGTGCTGAGGTAATCCACTGTTTATTTGTACATGAATATGTTGGCACCTGAGACACAGAATACAAAGCATGTAACTAATAAAGCATTTATGAAAAGGTTAAAATTACAGATATGCTAACACTGTGTTATGTATGTATAGAAAGAAGTGAACATTTTTGGAGGAGAAAGCAATATTATTTTACTTAACACTGCAAGGCACTTGAAAGCTGCAAAAATAGACAAAGAAATTCTGAGCATGAAATTACATTTATTTATTTCCACTGAGATTTCTTCTTCTCATATATGATACCTGAATTCAATACATTCTGGTATTTCCCCACTTCAGACTACAAAATGTTAAAGTATGAGGTTATATGTTAAAAAACCTCTTCATTCCTCTTTAAAAAAACACATTCCGTTCATATTTATATTACATCTTTTTTTCTACCGTTTCTTCTAGACATAACTATTTGTGAGGCACATCTTAGATACAGATTCTGTCATGAAAATTTGAGTTTCCTAAAAAAAAAATTGACAGATTCATTGACTTTGAATTTATCCTACCTCAGAAAAAAGTAGTGTTATAGTTAGTAGAGTCCCAGAAATCACAATAGCTGAGGTCTCAGTCAATTCTGTCTTCAGTTTGAGAATGATCTGTTACAGACTGTAAGTGTCAATGATCCAGGGTGCTCTCATTGTGAATTGAAGGGTTAAAGAATCCAACATTTGGACTGCAGGCTGTTGGATCTTCAAGGGATGTCCTCCTGCAATTACTTGTTTTATAGAACACCTGATAATTGGAGAATTAGTTGGCACTGCCAACAAATAGAAAGGTCTGAGGGGAAAAGTTAGCACTGTGAGATTGGATGGTATGGTAATAAGCAGGCACCCTGGAGTTCTGCTGTTAGAGATGCTGCTGGGACCTATGGGAACCTTGCTCTGCAAGGGTTTATTGAGAATTGACTCCTCTTCATAGCCAGAGCTGTGAAAGACGATTGCAGAGAACCAATCATGCCTGCTAGTCCAGCCATTGTATACACCTGATGCTTCTGGAAAAGAAGTTGAACAGGTGTCTAGTAATAGACTCAGAACTCAAAGGGCCTTCAGGTGTCATATCATATGGAGACCTCCTGCTGTTTGAGACCATGACTAACATAAAAGTATTTGCCTTCTCAATATGTTTTCTTTGTTGTAAGAGAGAGATTCCTGCAGTGCTCATAAGGATAGGAGGCTGGTAAAGATAACAGACATGCAAGGTATTTTACTTTTTCTGTCAATTTTGTATAGCACTGAATATGTGTTTCCCAATGTCTTTTCTTTCTGCTTTTGAATGCAAGGCATGCAGCTTTGAAAATGGGGGAAATGCAAATTATTTTGTGATTATTTAATCTACTTACAGAACATGCCATCAATTCTTAGGTTAAAAAAAGAAAGGGATTTATGCATCTCATTAAAAACTTCTTCTGGCTTTGATAGACAGAGATAGATCACTATGTGTTTTCCATAGTACAGAATAAGTTTCTAGTTTTTAAATATCAAGATCAAAGCAAAGAAATTCAATGGCAGGCTATTTGACTTTTATTTTTACTTCCTTCCCATCACTAATAAAGATAAATAATTGAGCTCTTTCAAAAAACAGGAAAATCACTACAACAGAAAACTAAGACACAAGATCCCTTGAAAGATTCTGTCTTGAATTAGTTATCCTTATCGAAAAAGCACACTGTAAATGTATAAGGTGAAGTTACCTACACATGTGTAAAATAACACAAAAATAGTGGGAAGTTTTTAATATTAAATTTTAATGAAATAAAATCTTCCAAAAATGTTTCATCAAAATCCAACATGTTAAAGAACACGAGTTACTTCTTTTCTTGATCTACCTAAAATGAATATTAAGTCCCGTCTAGCAAGTGTCAGGCTCTCAAGTGATGCAGGACTACCACATATCCTTATCAAAAATCAATGTTGATTCAGATCCTGATCCTTTGATCTAAACATATCTTGAAATTAATTTCAATTGCAAAAGCAAAAAGGCTTATCTACAACTTAAGCTGAATTTCATCATTTAATCATTTACATATTCAGTCTTGTTTGTTATTAACTCTGAGCACAGTTCATTCAATTTGCTCCTCTTTCGGCTTGGCCTTGGAGACAAAAGTAGAACTGTAAAACAAATGCATATAAAGAAAAACAAAAACAATACAGGATCAAAAAATTTGCCAAATCACATGCTATCAAATGCCTTATCTAGCTAAAAAAAATCCTACTACCCTTAATCTTCATTATCATTATTCTTCTTTACAAGTATAGTACTAGATGTAAGAAGCACATATTAAATACTTTGACCACTTCTATTCTATGCATCAATGGAGTATTTAAATTTAATGTGTCCTTTGAATGACAGCTTGCTTCTCCTTAGTACTCAGTTACTTCCTCTGAAATTAAACAATTAATAAGCCAGAAGCTATATGAGCTATAAATTATTAATACAAATGAACATTAATCAATTATAAAGAGATATAGGAATAAAAAGAAGGAAAAAAAGACAGCTATATCCTTTTAATATTAAATGTAGTCTAGCAAAAATCTCTTTAAACAGATATAAATTGTGTTGCAGCAATGCAAGAAATGCCATATTATGGCTATTTATGTTTATATATATATATATATATATATATATATATATATATGTGTGAAACAGAATAACGAATCCATGACTAGTTAACAGTAATCAAACAAGAAATATATTAATATTTGGTGCTCTGTGTGAATATAAAATAAAGTGAAATTTCCCTCAATTACTAGTTTTATCAATATTTTAAAATCTTGTACTTTATATGCATGCAGACATTAAAATATAGTCTTAAACTTTCCCAAGTTCTTTAGAAACTATTCAGTGTCAAAACAAACACAGCAAATTATTTTTTGACACTTAGGAAAAAGAGAAACCATGGGCAGAGTCAAATTTTGACAAACAAAGACATATGTGAGAATCACAGAACTGTTCTTATTTCTTGATTAAAGTTAGATTTATTCCAGATGTGGGCATTTTTTTGTCAGAAGGAGACCAGAACTCTTCCTTTGCAGAAGTTCTTTGTGAATGATGTGTGCAGTCATTTATTGTAACTTTGGAAAAATGCATTTTTTTTTTTCTTGAAGAACCAGAGTTATACCACAACACAGGAGATGTAACAATAAGGCCAAAAAATGCCAGAAGAGATACCCTCTATCTAGCAGTGAAAGAATACCTGTTACCTTATTATGAGCCCAGATGAGCCATCATTCTTTAATTTTCTATCTCATTCTCCATACTCTATTTGTCCTATTTATGTAAATTTTAAGCTCTTACATATAAAACTGTCACCCACTTAATACTGGTACAATGCAAAACCTTCAGTCTTTTGGGACTCAGAAAAGGTAAGTAAAACATTACTTGTAGCTCTCCAACAGAAAAGAAAGAATTTTTAATAGGATCAAACCTTATCCTGTGAATATATAACTGTGTTCCATGTTAAGAAATTTTCACTCAAGTACAGGTTCCAAATCTCTGCACAGAAAGACACTACTTTTAATATCACTCCAGCATTAACCTCTGCCAAAGACAACAGTTTATTTCATCGTTTTTCACAATGTCCTGAGACACTCAAAAGGAAACTCCTGGTTTTATTTGTAAAATTGGCTTTTTCTTATTTTCAAACACCCTACACCAGATTACCCAATCCTAGTCAGTATAAAGAAGAGGAAAAATATCATTGTGAACTCATATTTGTCTTTAGGGAGAATAGCTGCAGTAAAGGTACAATCTATAAAGGGTAGGCAGGCCAACTCCTGACAATTTGTTCCATTAATCATTCTTATTCAGGTCTACATTATCCCATTTACCCCACTTATCTGTGTTGTTTTATGGATTAATTTAACTAATCTTAACAGCTTGAACCCAAGATTGTGAGAAAATCCCTGGAAATTCTCAAGTGAACACTAAACTCCATGCTGGGGGTATTTGGAGAAAACTCCAAATTTCCATGATTTTTTTTAGGTGATGTAGGGATTGCTATACATGTAATAGGAGGGAAATGACATCTGTATACAGTTAGCACAGGAAATTCAGCTCCCCTGTACAGGACAGGCATGGGCACACTGGACAGAGTCCAGCAAAGAGTCGCAAAGAAGAACAAGGGATTGCAGCATTGATCATGTGAGGAGAGGTTGAGGGCACTGACTACCTGGAAACTACCCAGTCCCTGATATTATCAGGGAGAAGGCTCAGGAGGATCCTAACAATATGTATAAATATTTGATAGAAGGGAATAGAGAAAATTAAGGAAATTGAGGTAGCCTCTTAGTCAAAATCATTGACAGAGCAGGGCAAATACTCTGTAATTCTATGATATTACAATTTCAACCACCTTTCAGTTTAGCAACAGGATTTAAGTTCCATTTAGTTTTGTGTTTCTTGCAGTATGAACACTTACTCTGAATATTAACAAAAATATATAGTGGGCGTCAAGATAATAATAGATATTCATGCAACTTGTGGATAATAAAGTTTAAATTTCTCTAGTGGGGGAAATAGTATTCAAAATTAATAACCTTCCAACTATAGCATAATAACATTATTGACATTGAATAACAAAAATCTTGTTCATATCAACTAAACATACTGAACAGAAGTAGCCAAAATCAATATAACTCTGTTTCAGTAAGCTTCAGCCAAACCAAATTTTTACTGTTTCTTGAGGCCTAGAATCACAGAATCATAGCATATGCTGAATTGGAAGAAACATATCAGGATCATCAACTCCTGTTCTTGGCTCTGTGCAGAATTGCCCAAGACTCACACCATGTGATTTTTTCTACTTGTTTCTATTCCTCCTTGGTTTTTCTAAATAATCTAAAAAGATCTGGATGGCAATTAAAGATGAATGCTCAAACCCTCACATCCCTCAAACTGTACCAAACTCACTCACAAAGTAAAGGGGATTTCCATACTGCAGTATTGTTGATGTGTCAGAATGAAATTCTTTAGCTGTACTCATGCATGGTGAAAAACGAGAGATAGAAAAATTATCAATAATAGTATTTGTTGTGTCCTTTCTCCATTGTCATGCCCAGTAACACCTTAGAGGCGTTTTTTATACCCACCACTGATCAGAACAGAAAAAAAATCTTAAAGCAAAAAGGCCTTGTCAATCAAGACAACTATAAAGACAACCACAGATTGCAAAATCACAGAATCACAGATTGTGCTGAGTTGGAAGGGAACCACAAGATTATCAACCCCAACTCCTGGCTCTGCACAGAACATGCCCAAGAGTCACATTATGTACCTGAGAGCATTGTCCAAATATTTTATGAACTCCGTCAAGGTTGATGCTGTGACCACTTCCCTGGGAGCCTCTTCCAGTGCCCAACCACCCTGTGCATGAAAAACCTTTTCCTAATATCCTGCCTAACTTCCTCTGACACAGCTTCAGACCATTCCTTCATCTCCTATCTCTGGTAACCATAGAGAAGAGATCAGTGTCTTTCCCTCTTTTTTCCCTCACAAGAAAGTTGCTGTTTGCAACTGTTTCCTCTTCTCCAGGCTGAACGGACCAAATGACCTCAGCTTCTTCTCATTTGTCTTCCCCTCAAGGCACCTCACCAGCCTTGTGGCCTTCCTTTGGATGCTCTCTGATGGCTTAATATCTTAGATTGTGTTGCCCAAAACTGCCCCCAGCACTCGAGGTGAGGCTGCCCCAGTGCAGAGCAGAGCAGGACAATCCCCTCCCTTGCCCAGCTGGCCATGCTGTCCCTGATGGCCCCAGGGCACGCGTGGCTCTCCTGGCTGCCAGGGCACTGCTGGCTCACATTCAACTTGCCAACAGCCAGGACCACCAGATTCTCTTTCCACAGCATTGCTCTCCAGCCTCTCATTCCCCAGTCTGCACATCCATCCAGGGTTGCCCCATCCAGGTGCAGAATCCAGCACTTTCCCTTGTTGAACTTCACACGGTTCCTGATTGCCCAGTCCTCTGATTTGCCAAGGTCTCTCTGCAGGGCCTCCCTGCCTTCAAGGGAGTCAACAGCTCCTCCCAGTTTTGTCTCATCTGTGAACATGCTCAGCATCTCTCCCAGTCCTATGTCCAAATCATTTATTGTTGAAGAGCACAGGGCTGAGGATGGAGCCCTGCAGAACCCCACCAGTGACACCTCCCCAGTCTGAATGCCACCCCATTCACTATATCCTTTGTGCCTGAGCCAGCTGCTGGACCAGCCAGTTGATAAACACATCCCATGATGTGTTTATCCAGCTGTGGGCTGGATATTTTGTGAACTTGCTCACTTTTTTCATAGTCCAAAAGCTTCCAAAGAAAATTAACATCTAGAAATAAGCATTAAAATATCCAAAAATCAACATAGTATGAAACATACTTTCTAGAAGGCAGCAGGTAAGAAAGAGAAAGAAAATGGCAAAAGACAGAAAAGATAAGGAGAGGTAATGAAAATTATATATAACCAGTGTTTTCACAAACTGTTTTTCTTCTGCCTGTTTCTTGCCCACCAAAATTCCTTATACATGAATGAACTGTATATGAACAGGAATGCATATGGATATACAATGCAAAGTAGAGTGGAAGAAATTTCCAGTGGAAGCCATGTAGAGAAACAAAGATTCAGCTAGTAATATCTAAATACTGGCTACCCAGATTTCACAGTCCTCTTGATTCCTTGGAAAATATACTTTCCAATTTTCATACAGACTTAGAACAGTCTGTAAAAACCCCCCAAAAATCTGAAATTTATAAGATCACACTTATTTTCCTTAACTGTGAAGTGATAACACATGCACACACATAAAAATATAGATATTTAAAGAACTTTTTCATATGGCTCCTGTCAAAAAGTGACTTACATTCTGGCATGGATTTTTTATGAGAGAAAATAGTAAACTATATAAGTCTGATTAAAGGAAAAAAAGACATTGAGCATTAACTTCTATGCTGTGAAAAGCAGAAGAACCTACCAAAAAGAAAAAGAATTAGTCCAACAAGAACATGTTTAGATGGAGCACATGGATTCCCTATTAACTTAAAACTGCAGTATATGATATTAAGAGATTGAGGAAAAGAAGTGATTGTAATGTAATAGTGTTGACTAGAAATACTTGCTTTGTAGAGACAGTGATAACAAAAACCTTGTATGATTATGAGATTTGGATATATGAAATGTATAATGGAAAGCTCACCTACCTGCAGGAAGGAATAAGGAGGAGTCAAATACAAACAGAGTACAAATCAAGAATAACCTAACTGTAAAATAGTCTTCTGTGGTAAATCCTGAAAAAACAACATTAACCTTAATCTTAATCACATTTTGTTAATTTAACTTTTTAGTCTTGTGAAGTCCTGGTGAATTTTCTACTTTGTTTTTCAGCAGGAAGTCTGGAAGGCATCAGATGAGATATATACTGAGAATACAGATGGCAAAAAATTGAAGCTCAGCTGCTACAGTTCAAAAAAGAAGACATGAAAACAAGTGCACAGGGCCTCACAATGGCATTGACTAAAATACTGATTTGCAAGAGAGTGAGTGGATTTTTACTGCTTTTCTTCCATGAAGAATTCTTTGAAGGGCAGAGAAGGCAGGAATAGAGGATTTTCACTTACAACAATAATTAAATTAAACCTAATCAAACCATTTTATTATTTTCTGCTGAAGGCCAATATATTTAGCATCTTCTTCCATGCATAATAAATTACATTAGCTCTAGGCATTTTCAGAATGTTGATTTGCTAAAGATGTTCATATATATTCAGTGACATTCTTTGTAATATCCAGGTAAATATAACCAGAGGAGTCTTTTTGGTTTTGACAGGAAATAAACCATTAAGTTCATTCAGTTTATTTAAAATGTAAAAATTATAAATCTATCTAGTGAGATATCTTTTACCCATGAGATTTTGATAAGGCCATTCCTACTTGTAGCAGCCACGTTATTCTTTGCTGCAGTGGCAACATCAGAGGCTCAAGACCAGCCTTCAAGTTTTCTTTGATTTCTTCATGAATCATAATCTCAAAAAAAGAAACAAAAAAAGACAACAAAACAACCAAAACAAATAAAACAAATAAAACCAACCAAATAAAGAACCAACTCAAAGTCTGGCAGTAAGGTTCCTCTTATAAAGTAAAAAAAAAAAAAAATTTGACCAATGACCACAGGTTTAGAATGTAGCCATATTGCATGCACTTAAATTATGTGGTGAACTATTAGAAGATTATATCCAATTGCACAGGTTGCAGTATTTAAATACCTTGCATAAAACGTATCTGTGTTAGTCATAAAAAATATATTATTAGAATAATATTTTATATTGGGAATATTTTAGATATAAACAAGGTGGATGAAGTACAAATGTAACTGCTGACTACATACAAAGCCAATTATAAAATACCTACAGTACAATTTTCTTCCATGAAGAAAGCATGACATTCATATAAACAATTTCCAAATAATATAAAAAATTTTAAACTGCAAGTTTCACCCAGCATATTAAAATCTTATTTTACAGAAAAGCATGCAAATAACTGTATCTCCTCCTCAGTTTGTTCTAATTCTCTCTTGTTTCCAAGCCTTGAAAATCCCATCTACTGTTTCTGAGATTAACCAAAACAAAATTTACCATCTTTTTACTGTGCAATTCAGACCTGCTATATGTTCAAGTAACTTAGATTCCAAAACTATCAAGGAGATATTGAAAAATCTTATTTCTGGCTTTCCTTCAGGAGTTTTATATCATGTGTGATATCACTAGCAACCTCTTCAGTATTTTAACAATTAGGCTAGTTAATTTCAAAATTTTCAGAGATGGGTTGAATTTTAATGTATGCATTGTGACCTATAGCAATGTTTTCAAGATTATTAGTCATGTCTATGGAACAGTATGAAAAGGGAATATAAACTGAGATTCTATAATTTGGAAAAGTAAGCCACTGAAAATTCGCAGTGGAATTGAGGTACATTTTTCCTGAAGAAAAATTTTCCTGCACCTTTGCGTAAATCTATGTGACAAAAAATGCATTCCATTTGATGCTTTGAGACTTTAAGCCTTCATCCCAGAATGTAACTGAGCCTTAATTGAGTATATCACAAGTTTTGGATTTAGAATCTATATAACAGCATATCTGGAATGGTATCACTTGACGGCTTCTTAAACCAGCCCACAGCCCAAACATGCTTAATGGGAGTCTGAATGGGAAAGTAAAAAGATTAACTGAATCAGTATGTAGCAACATGATCATAATAGAGATTTCTCATCAACTTTCCATTTATGTTATATTAACATCTGAAAAAGCTATTTAAACATTAAAATTAATAAATCATAAAACAATAGAAATACTTCATACAAAATAGTTTTATTTGAATCACAACTACTCACAATAGCTATGAATATCCCCATTCAAATTGCTACCATGAATACTGTATAAAATGAGAATAAACTAAAAGTAAAATTAGAATACTCCTTTATAAATTACTATATGTCAAGCTAACAAATGGTAGACTTGTCATATTGAACAACTAAATGTCTAAATGATCATTCAGCACTCATAGTGTAGGGAAAAAACACTAGCTTTGTTGGCTATAAAGCAGTTGCTCGATTTTTCATACTGTCATTCTGCTCTATTAGCAAAGCCTAACACAATTAGGTATGAATATGCAGTAATAACATGCAAATTGTTCCCTCTCAATTGCCCCAAGGCAGCAGTCTCAGCCTTTCAAAGCTTGATTTCTTCTACATCATTACAGGCTTGGCATAATTCATCAGAATAAAAAAATACCTCAGCCTTATTGCATGTGGCCAGCTAGTAAAATCATCAGTAGTTGTTAACCATTCTCCCTCAATAGGTTTGTTAGAAACGCCGTCCCCAGCTCCCTGCCACTCCTGCACTTGTACATGTTTCCCTTGGGTAATGTTAGACACTACATTTGAGCCTGCCAGAACAATTAACCCTACTGTTAATTAGAATGAAATGTCAGGCGCACAGATGGTACAAGCTGGCACCCTGCCATCCCGCCAACTGCTGCTGAGAGCAGCTACCCCACTGCTGACAGCTGTTCAGCTATGTCCCAAACCAGCAGATGTCAAAACTTTCCAGCTGAGGAAAGCGAAAAAAAAGGCAATGATGGGTGTTTCTAGTCCCAGCAGTAATGATCACTGTTTTACTGTTATTGTATCTATTACCTGTTGTCATATTGTACCCATCAAGTGGAGGCATCAAGCAGCAAGATGCAAATTAAAAATGATACCAGAAGTGAATAAATGAAAAGCTGATTTCCAAGCTAATTCTGCACTACTGTAAAAAGAATGGGAGAAAAATATATCTATATGATTTGTTTAGAAACTATATTTTTTCAATTCAGGCTTTATTTTAAACAATGTTGTATGATGATACTTTGTGTTAAAAGTGTTACTCTGGATATTTTTACACGGGGGTATGAAAGTCTATCTTGCAGAAAATGGCAAAATCTTAGTAGCATGAGCAATTTTCATACTTTATTTTTCTTATGTCAATTTGGTAAAATTTTTTAACATTATGAGACATCAAGAAACAAAAATACAGTGCTACAAGTCAGAAGATGGCCTAATCCTCTCAGTGTCTGGGCATCCAATATTCTCCATAACCAGCTTAAGCTGTTATGGGTAAAGGAAGGATTCCAGTTTTTCTGGTGTGAATCAGGAACCTTATTCTGGTTAAACTATGCTTTGTTCATTTAAATTCCTCTTTGATTTTAGAAAATATGCTTCAGTTTTCAGATTTTTTACATTTGAAAATTGTAGTGGGAAGGCAGATACATTTCTGCAGTGTGAAAAATTCTCTATGTTCTTCATAGCTGCATAAAGATGGAATGAATAATTTCTTTAGTATTCCTTTAAAACATTCTATTATGCAACTTTTGGCAATCAAAATATAAATCCAATGCTTTAAAAGAAATATTAGAGCTTTTTTTTCCCTTATGTACTGTCTTAATCAAATTAACTGCTTAGCAAGAAGATAAGATTACATTCTTATATAACAAAGACTATCATGGGGGCCTGAATACAAAAGAAAAGAATCACATACTTTTACAAACATATTGAGAATATATTTGGTTTACAATTTATAAAGAAAATTATTGTAATACCTGTGAAAATTACTTGGTGAGTTAGAAAGTTTGCATTAAATACTTGGCTTTCTTAGGAAATTTTGAGAAATAAGTTTTTTAAAAGATACATATGGTTAGAACAAATTAAAAACAATTAAAAAGTTAATAGATAATGAATATCTGTTAAACCTTGTGAGATGTGTCGGTTTCTTTGTTTTTTTCTGAAAACATTTTTCATATATTTCTATATAGATTCTCTCTCAAATATGTTTCTGAATCTGCCTCATCTATCCATAAGACAGGCATATGGTAATGTGTGAAATTTATATTTAGCACAGGCTTCCAGTGTTAAATTATTATGCATTTGACTTAGACTTGTTTGGTTTCATATATACTCTCAGTTTATGTGCTGTTAATAAATTAATTACTTGTGTATTTTAATATAACCAAAACCTAATTTTGCCTTTGGTTTAGGTTAGAGATTTTTTCCTACATGTGTATATATATATATATATAGTTAAAATACTAACTTTACGAGGAAGAATCTTAAGAAATAAACATTACTAATATTTGCATCATCAGACTGCTAATGGTTCATTGCACTCCTGCTGTGCACTAGAAAGAAATGTCTTTACTACAAATGTTCATCGAAAAGAATAATATAGTACTTAGTTGAAAAAAACAAATTATCATATTTTGATTTGCTGAGTGCAGCAAAACCATAGCTTGCTTAGAGCATACTTGGTCATCTTCTGTGCTGATGAAAACCTATATATACTACAGTTTCAGAGGATTGAGATGCACATTGCAGTAGGCAGAGCTTAATATGAACACTTAGACCAGAATCTTGCCAGATATAAGAGTTCTAGGTTTACAAACAATAACTGTCAGGGATAAACTACCCAAAGGAATTTAAAAGAACAACAGGCACAGTTGTCTTCAATGACCATAGAAACATTTATATCTGAGGATAACTATCAGCCCAGAGCGCCTCAGCCTTGCCAAAGAATGTAACTGGACAAAAGACTCCTGACCCACTTCCCTCTCTCGGGTCAGGGAGCTTTACTGAGTTATTGCCTGTGCTTGATATGCTGAGGAAAGATGTTTGTTGGAGGCTTCAAGTATAATTTTGAGGGGTGTATTGTATCTTTTGAGAATATAAGAAGAGAGCTTAGGATAACCATTCTTGTTTCTATTTGTCTGGACGTAGGAAGGATTTATGAGGAGTCCATGCTGACACGGCGTATGTGGTGCTTGCAGGTAGCTGCCACTCTGGTCACAAAGGCCCATATGGAATTTGTTGTGTAGAACTAAAACAAATCTCAATGTGCAGGTGACATATATATATATGTATGTATGTATATATTCATCCCTGTATTACTACTGATGCAGAAACATGTCTGCCAGACAAGAGTAGCCAAGCATACTGCAAAAAGTCCAGAATGTTCTTTGGCAGCTTCCCAACACAGATTTTGCTAGTAAAGGAGCAATGACTCTCACATGAGCTTGGTGCAGGCACCTGCTCAGTGACTTGCTGCCTGCAAGCCTGGGCTCTCTGCAGGACTGCCAGCGCACCCACAGCCTTGCAGTGGTGCAGGGCCAAGCTGAAAGTCTGAGGTCCTGGGGTCCTGGGCTGTTCTCTCTGGGCAAGGGGTGCTCAGTACAGCCTGCAGCAGCAGCCACAACACCTACTGACAAATACATAAGGGACAATTGCTAAAAATTACCTAAGGCCATGTGATAGGCATCATACAGAGCTATGAATGATGTATATGGCCCCCTATGCATTTAAGAATGACTTTGAGGACACAACCAGGGAAGAGAGAACAGTGGCAGGTCATAACCTGCCTTTATAACCAGATACCTGTCATGGATTTATCTCAAATCTATAGCCAGCTGACTGGGAAGAGTTTGGTTTTACCATGTTCCACAAAAACAAGCACTACCATTTTTGTGAGGCTGTGCCAAAGCATTTGGAATGGATTTCAGCAGAAGATTTTGAATGAGGCAAGGGCCACCAACTACAGTTATTCCAGAAAGGTATTAATTAATATAATTAATTAATTAATACATCATCGGGTAGGGTTTCCATTACAGTAAATCCTCCCTCTACATGTACAGTCTCCTAATTCATGGCTTCAAAAACTCAGAGGAAGCTGAGGCAAAGGGCCATGAACTAAAGGTACTCAGGAGCTGTGGCTCCTTAAGGGCACAGTGTCTCCTTTAAACTGCATTTGCCTGAAAACATTCATCTGAGTAAGATATTCCCATAGTGTCTCTGCCACCCTTTGCTGTGGTGCAGGATCACCAGAATCAGCATAAAGAGCAGAGAGCCCTTGTTGCTAAAAGCGCTGGAGAGCTCCCATGGGTGTGCAGCTCCCATATCATGCATGTGTGGAACAGGAGGAGTGGGGACCAGGCACGCTCACTGTGCTACAGCAGTAGGGCAGCATCGTGGTTGGCTCCTCATGACACACATGGTGGGAGCCTGTTCCACAGCATGATGGCATCAATACTGTCAATCCAAGGCTAAGCTGTTTCCTGAGCAAAACATGAGTAGCCCGTGGGCATGAAAAGTATTTGTTCTTATCCACTTGAGGTCTTCATTTCTTCACCACCAGCAAACAATATGCTATAAGGAAGTTGTCTTTTTTGTCTAGACTGAATTAAAAAAACTGATACACGCCCTAACTAACTCCACATTTCAGACTTGCAAAAAAATCTGCGGAATTTTAGAAGGTCTGTACAAAGGTGGAATAACAGCCACCTTTGAATATAGATTCAATTGGTTGGTTCTTGTTATGAATTAAGTGTTATAGAATCAAATAAATGTTTAAAGTACTTCTAAGACTTTCTTTGATAGCAGATTCATTTGAGTACACCTGAGATAACATTATAGACAAACAGTGAAGTATTTTGACTGTTTCATACACACAAGAATGTTATGGACAGATGATACTGATTAAAGGGTCAGGCTGCAGGTTTCTTTTTAATAAAAGTATGTTTTCAAATACAATACTTTTTACATCACATGGACAGGAAGCACTAGAATCCCTTGTCAGTTTCTTAGGTTAGCTGGACAAACACCTAGTCACAGGATTCAAAGGTTCTCCCTAAAATTCAGGGTCTACCTGCAAGTTATCCTGCCCTCAGTCATGGTTGATCATGCATAAGAGGTCTCAGATGGGGTTGAGTTATTCAGCAGCACAGAAACTCTCTCACTAAAACACTTATTGCTGTTGATCAGCAATTTCTCACCTACCTTCTGTAAGCAAGGAGGGAGCAGCACTGACCCATTTTGATACAGCTCTTACCCTTTTTCCCATCCTTTTCTATCCTTATCTTGAAATTCCTCATTTATCCAGGAAGGAATGTATTCTGCAAGAACAAAGTATACCAAGCATATTAAATAAAGAATAAGGCTGAAAGTATTTTAACTATATATGCATCCTCACAGAAGGTTCAATATTTAAGCCAGTGAAATATGATTTTGTAGATGGAGAGAAATAGTGTTATGAAAAAAGGAATTTAGGTAAAACTGTTTAAAAAAATAAACAACTCAGAAATTTTTCTTCTTTATATCCCGGGGAGAAACATATTAAAAAAAACAGTAGAACATAAACAAACAAACAAACAAACAAAACCCACAAAGAAGATAACATCAAAGAGAGTAGCCTCTTTTCTACAGAATTATTTTAAGGAAAACTCAAAGTTCAAAATTAGACATTAAACCTTCCAAGAGTAAAAATGCAGTAGCATACGTACATACGTACATACAGCTAACAGACATTCTAGCAAAACTAAAGTCAAGGGTTACTGTCACCTTCTGTTGGGCCAAGATTCAACAAAATTGTACATGAGATTCCTTTTTATTCTCTGTTTCTCTCATACAAGAAGAAAGACATGGTGGAGCACTTACTATACTAATGCAAAGAGCCACCCTATTTTAAACTAGTTGCTTTCTCAACTTTGGTAAATGAAGGACAAAAAATTGATTTGAAAAACCTAGCAGAAGTGTCTTCCCCCTCCCTTGCTGCTAAGAAAGGTACTTGAACTCGTGCCATCTCACTAACAACTGTCAGATGTTTCAAACCCACACAGCTCCTCAGGGCATTCAACACTTTTATACGAATCAAGGACACTGGTTATGTGCTTTGGATCAGAGGGCTGATAATATGCATAGTGAATGCATCTCAGACATAAAGGATCTCATTTATGTTTGCAGGGTGTACTGCTCCATGCACAAAACAAAGTGTGTTCTCTGGGATTCAAGCTGTATATGCTCTCCCAAGCCCAGTCTGCTGTTGCAATGCATGTTCGCAGTATCTGAGAACCACACATAGTCCTTGCCGTAATGGAGTTTCCGATCAATATGTCCTCTGCCGCATTTAGTTTACCATACATCATTTTCAAGCTTTTGTTCAGATCTCATCCAAAGGCTAAAATTTTAAAAGACTGTAGGCAATGATATTCAGTTAAGAATTTTCTATTAACAATTACTGATTTTACTAAAACTGACAATTAGTAATTATCTAGTGAAAAATACTCACAGGCTTTAAGTGTCTCAGATAAACCACTTAAAGGACCATTAAAAATATAAACTATTTTAACAGATTTTATTCTCACTGTACACTACATGAGTACATATTCTGAACACAAATTCTTCTGTCTAAAAGCTCAAGGAAAAAATGAAATTTCAATGGCTACTATAAATTTAAGTCTACATTAATCCTCTAGATTTTCTTCAAGTACTTGTTTAAATTAGAGTTGACACCTATTTCAAATCATGCCTTTCTGAAATCCTTATTAATAAGTCACCACTATTTTAAAATATTCATCATCAAAATTAGGTCAGATGATTAAGGGATTATTCCTACAAAGCCTGAAATTTAGAGTGTCTGAACACCCACATTTTCACTGTCTTAAGTGGAAGAGGTACTTCCTCAAAAGCTGCATGATCTCATGGATTAAGTTTAGGCCTGAGAGACATAAGACTCTGAGATCTATTTCCTCATATTTACTTATTTACATTTAAAATTTTTGTACAGACCATTAGTATGATTTTGTTAGATATTGGGTTTTGATGATTTAATTTGCTTTACTCATTGAGGTTCTCTTAACTTTGTGATCTAAAATATCCTCAGGGTGTGAGAAACAAAGTACTGAATTCTCTTGCATCTTGTATTGTCTTCAACACCACACTGCATAGATGGAAGTGTGCAGGGAAGAGGGGAGAGGAAAGGACAGGGACCCCACTATTTGTGTCTCTGTGTCCCAGAAAAATATAAATCAAGTAAAAAAAAAAAACAGAAAACCAAACACAAACAAAAAAAAAATTTTAAAACCACATAAACAAAAAAATCCAAACAACCAAACATGAAAGCAAGTAGCCCTTTCTTAGCAACAAAATAAACATAATTACTACAAAATAAATAGTGTAAGGCTGGCAAGATAATACTCTGATATGGATAACACTTGTCATTACTAGAGTTACTACCTTTTGCAAATATCACAGGCTTAACAAAGAATCTAAGAGGAATCTAAGCAGACTTTTAAAAGTGTGCATGTTAAAAAATACATTTATGTATATTTTAAACCTTAACATGCAAACATTTTTCTCTGAGCAGTATTTTTGTCAAAAATAAGAATGTGGAATACTTTTCCCCATCACCTCACTTTTTTCCTACTTTTTTCTTTGAGCCAAAAGGATTTCCACATTTTTTTTCTTTGCAGCTGAAGACCCTGAATTCTGTAATAATATTCCCGTTCCCTTCCCAGTAGCCATTTCCTTCTTCTCCAAAAGGTCATTACAGAATTACAGGATGTGTTCCTGTCTCCCTTAGGGCTTATACACAATTCCTCATAAACATAAAAGTGAATGGATACCATGGTTGAATAACACATTTTAATAACAGTACATTACTGCATTTGAAAGTGTGACCTATTTGGTATATTCACAGAATACTATAAAAAACAAAAGTGCAGTACAAAATGTAAAATTTACAAAATGCACTAACATACAAAAACACACAGGCTCATGGAGAGAAATAGATTGCACTTCCTCCCAGACACATTTATAGAATATTACATTTATAAATATAAATTAATGCACTTTACAATATTTAATCTGAAGAATTTCTGAAGAATGATCTAATCAACCAGGAAGGTTTAAAGGTGCCACATTACTACAGATGTAAGTATGCCCTTGCTCCTGATCTTACAATGTACTTAGTACCTTGTATTTCACTAATGCTGTTTCTACCACTACAAGAAATTTATTCTACCTCACGTTCATCAAGTGCTCATAAATCAGCATTAGGCCACTTTTTCACTGAGTTGCTGATTTTTAGCCAACAGACAGCAGCATTTGGATTCAAAGTCTAATATTGGCACACATATTGATTTTAATTAGTCTAATTAGTTCATTACACTAAAAATCAAACAGACCATTTATTACATTCCCAACTAATGACATATGATCAAGGATTTAATATGATAATGAGTAAGATCAATTATCACTCATAAAGGAAGTCATTAACAAGTGTAAACACTGCCTAACTGAATACCATTACAAATTATGAAGTCATAGCTAGATCATTTGCATAAGCATACTAATTTTATTTCATTATATTCCTTCCATTTAATACTCTGAATACCTTTCATAAAGCTCCTTTTTTTTCATAGAATTGATTTATAGCTGTAAACTCAACTCTTATTGTCAGTACTGAAATTGTTCACTACACACTCCTTAAACTCTACACTATTAAATTCAGGTTTAAGCAAACCAGACAATGTCTATAGACTCTCTCAGAAAATATTACAGAACATTACAAGAAGGAAATTAGGTTTCCAGTTGTACCAAAGTGGATCCAGAAGTATTTCTCTACAGGGGAAAATTCAAGAGCAACTTTCTTTGTGGTCTGGGATATTTCACATGCAAAACTGAGCTAGTGGTAGAAGTCAGCCCTTCCATGGCTGTTCACCAATATAAAGAGAAGGAAGAAGCATTTGCCAGAGTACTTTCACTTTACTGTAGAAACTTCATGTTTCAAATTTTTAAAATACTATTGACAACTCAAGCTATAAGTATATTAATATTCTACTATCCTTACATTCCCAATAGTGAATTCAAACCCTAACTCTATTTGAATTTTTCAAAGATCCCTGTCACCATCATTATCAATTCTGTATCTTACTATAGTATCTAAGATATCAATTAAAATCATAGCAATTACACTTGCTGTTATAGCAGAATTCTATTCTTTTAGAGCAGAATCATATCTATGCAGTGCACAACAATCAAGTAGGTAAAGGATAAGCCCTCAATGTGCCAAAATTATTTTTCTCCTGTTCTAGTATACAGTGGCTTCAGAATACTTTTCATATGCATTTCTCTATGCTAGAAAACATACAATGAATGCATGATTACAGAGCTACCTAACATGTATATATATCACATGTCACTCAGTATTTATAAAATGCAGAGGGACATTTTTTCTTTTGTTGTGGTTTTTGTAAGAGACTGGAAGAAGTCCCCATTTTCATGAAGCCCTCTAAAGATTTTTAAATGTAGAAGCTGTGACACACGCAGTATCATTAGCAGATGTTTAAATCCACTGGGTGCAAGAAAAATCTAATTTACTACTATAGATTAGAACTTCACTCTAGAAGAAAAAGCTTTTCAGTATAAATCTGCATTTTTATTCCATTAAATTCTCTTGCTGATTCTTAAGTCTGCATTTTCTAGAAGCAGCACACTCTAATATATTCAACAGCATCTAATCTGCATCAGTGACAAGGGGCTTCTACAGCTACTGTGTTTGCCAAAAACTGAAAGCTGTCTCTTCATGTTCTTTAAGTTTCTTAAAAGGCTTCCATCTTTGATGGGACAATAAAAAAAAATATACAGCACTTCAAGGAAATAAACTCGTTAACATCAAATTAATCCTTTCCCTAAATTCTAACACAAAACCTAAAGTAGGTGCACATTCTACTAATTTTCAAACTAAATAAAAACTCAAAAATTCTTACATTATTGAATCCTTGTAACTAATAATTTAGGAAATATGCAAAATATTATCTACAGCACTCTTGTGCTATTTATGAGGCGGATGACACTCCCTGCAGAGCTGGCATGTCCTTGCTTTAAGTGTTATATGGTCCCTGGACTGTTGAGATTGTAAACCAGAAGTGCCCAGAAGGTTGGAGTGCAAGGGTCAATGTACTTAAGTTAGTACATTCAATGTTGGTCTTAGGCACTGGGGTAATTGGCATACAAGCCACGTACTCAGGGAACAGCTTCAAACTCTGCTCTCTGGCACAATGTTCTTCAGCGGCCATGCTTAGAAGCAGCATTCAGATATACCTCAGAGCACATGCAGCACGGATATTAAAACCGAAACAGTAACATAATGACCACTTGCAGCAGTGTTCCATCAAGTCATTAACAAACTCTTAACAAATCCTTGCACCTTTTCTTACTATCTTCTTCATGTCAGGAAAGAACTGTCTAGGAAATACCTTACTGCATTTCTAGTAAGGGACTAAAATTATGAATAGTGTTTAGTGACCGATATTGCAAGTCACTTAAAATGCTAACATTTGTTCTTTAGAGTTATAGTTAAATACGCAGTTTTTATTCATGTTATTCTGACATCTCCTGTCTTTAAACCAGTTTTTTTTCAAAGGGCTGGCAACATGGGCAGCTAAGGTCAGTCAGATCATTTGCTATTTCTAAGCAAATAGCTTAGAAGTTCCAAATGCTTGGGAGATTTTACTCCAACTGTTTATGAGGCAAACAAAGTAAGCATTGCAACTTTGAAAGGAATACCTCTTAGACAGTCTGATAGCTGCTTTCAACAAAGGAGAATAGGTCTGTGACTCATAATGGATGGCCAAAGGCAATGTTTTTTGATTCTACTGACCTTTCAACACTCTAAGTATAGGAAGTATAAATCTAATGATTAAGTCACAGGCTGCTACACTAGACACTAAAAGACTACTTTGGAAAGGAAAAAAATAGAGCAAATTAGTAACACAAAATGGAATTTCACACAATAGTTATCATTTTAATGAGCTCTTCCATGAAGTTTAAATATTTGTAATAGTAAATGATGATTGTTTTTAACTCTCTTACAGTCCAATTGCTCTCACAGGTACTCAAGTAATGAACAAACACAAGTTATAGATTAAAGGGTAAAATAATTTTTCTGTTCTAAAACATTTGCCATACATTTTTACTACATACATTGATTACTTCTATATACTTCATCATACTTCTATCCTGCAGGTCAATCAACAGTATCACTATTCAATAACAATTTTTTCCAATGCCTAATTCAATAGATGCATGAAACATGGGGTTTTTTTCTCTTTTCTTTGAAAATGCATTTTTAATATTACATATTTTAGATTAAACAAAAACATGAATTAAGCTTCTTATAATGGATTTGACTTTCCCAGCCTGTTGTTACACTTCTTTCAGAGCTTCATCCAACAGGTATTCAACTGTATTCTGATTACTGGCCCAGCTTTTATCAGAAGAGCCATGCCAACAAGGAAAAGTTTGTCCTAGTACAGTGGACAAAGTCTAAATCAGTTGGAGAAAGAACTGCAAAACCTGTTAAAAAGAATAAGTAATTAGACCTAAGTTTCCTCTTGTTTTAACTACATTAATGCAAATAATAATCTTTATTTCCTTATTCATTCCTGATATGCTTTAAACAACATAAACGTGACTGATTTTACAGCAGCCGAGCAATTCCAAACAACTAAATACTAAATTTACCCCATAACAAGTTTTTAAATCCCCTTTTGAAGTTCTTCACTCCTATTTTAATGTTTTTCCTACATGCTTTAAAAAACTTCTACTGTCAAAGGTCCCATCTGTCATTATCAGTACTTCTCTACCACCTTGGCTGCCAAGAGTTGTAGGGCAATAAAAAATAAAAGTGCTAAGAAGACTGAGAAAGACCACAGGCAGAAAAGAAACCCGAGAGAAAAGAAAACCACAAACTTGTGTGATTGGATTTAAGACCAAAGCTCTTGAAGGTTTTTTTTTTTTGTCAACATATTCAGCCTTGGAAACTGCAGGAGAGGTAATCACAGAGGCCACTCTCACAGGCTCAAAGCCTGTAGCGAGAATCAGTGACGTTGGAAGGTGTACAGAGGCAGTACCTGTTTTTCAACATGTCAGAGGTTTCAACAATAACAAATCAAAGACTACTGCTCTCTTCTACCATGAAAACACTGGGGTAACACCTTGAAAGGTGCTCAAAGACAGAATTGAATTTAGATAAAATAGAAAAAATAGAATTGAAATTAGATAGAATTGAGATAAATGCTCAAAAATAGAACTGAAATAGAATTCTTTTGAGTTTAACAAATATGAAACAATAAATATGAGTAAGGAATACCTCAAAAAGCAGCTGTTTTGCATCAGACCATTGTATCATGACATGAGTTGCATTTATGTCCACCACCTTCTCTGAACAGCTCTGCTACTCAGTCTATGATTCATCTAATCCAGGCTGAGCTACAGATCATAACTTTCCTCCATCTTTCAGTCAGATAATCTAAAGAACCACCTGCTTTTTCTATGACACTTGAAAGACAGGAAATAAGACAGTAGCACACTTGAAATCCTAGCTCCTTCAAAAAACCTTTTCTGGTAGTATAAACCCTGCACTACAACACAGGATTATAATACAATATAAATGTATGTTAAAAAAAAAAAAAAACAAACTAATGATCATCAAGTGCTTTGGGTGGAAGGTGACCTTAAAGATCACCTAGTTCCAACTCTTCTGAGATGGGCAGGACCACCTTGCACCAGGTTGCTCAAAGCATCACCTAATCTGGCCTTGGATACTTCCAGGGATGAAGCATCCACAGCTTCTCTGAGCAATGAGTTCCTGATGACCACCACAGAATAGAATTTCCTTATTATATCTCATCAGGACCTATCCTTTTTCAGTGTAAAGCCATTACCTCTTTTCCTATCACTACACCCCTTGATCAAGTGTCCCATTCCATCTATCCTGTAAGAATACCATAGGAACTGGAAGGCTGAGTTAAGGTCTATCCAGAACCATCTCATCTATGTCCTAAACATTCCTAACTCTTTCAGCCTGTCTTAGGAAAAATGTTTCAGCCTCCTATTACCTGCATGGTCCTCTTCTGGAACTGCTCAAGAAGGTCTGTATCTTCCTCATGCTGGCAACTGCAGACCTGAACACAGGATTTCAGGTGAGGTCTCACAACCTAACTTTGGACCCTCAGGATATCTTTATTGGGAACATCACAAATATGTGAATATCACAAATGAATTTCAGACTGTCTTACTCAGAAGTTTCTATTGCATATGTATACACCAGATTGAAACCCTCAGCAATCTCCACATATAGTTTATTCTTCATGTGGAATTCAGACAGTAACATGATGAGTTCTAACAAAAAAGAGGCAAGTTTTTGAAAATACCTGCACAAAACAACTAAAACAAATCTATCTTACTGAAAATAAATAACCTTATAGGCTTGCTTGTTTTTTCAAGTACCTGCACAATACTAAAAATAGGCTTTCTACATAAACACAGTACAAAGAGTTCTACAAAGTTGAGTTTTGCTACTTAGAAAGAAATAAGACTGGTAAAACCACATTGTATAACCAATGAGAATGAAAACATACAGCCATTTTGGCTACAAATTCTTTGTTAGTATATCTAAATGAAGTACTCTGAATGCCAAGTTAAAATTATCCATTTATCTTAACAGAGATTCTGCCACATTAAAAGAAAAAAAAATTAATTTTCAGCAAGCTGGGTTTTCCTCATGAGAAAAGAAATATAAGCCTACCCTTCAAAAAACTGTTTAGTAAAACAGATGCATTAAATGCATGGAATAAAATATCTTGATTTGGTTAAATGCAAGTCAAGAGTACTGGTTTTGTTTTAAAAACAACAATGGAAGAATAAACAACAGCACCAAAAGACCATCTCAGTTCACTCAGTCCAAAGACTTCTCAGGTTCTCAGAAGAAAATCACTTCCTTATTCTTGCATGCATTTTATTTCAGAATTTTTTCTATTCTGCTAGGGGTTGTTCCAAACTCAGTACACATGAGTATCAGATGATAGGTTTTAGAAACATTTTGGATGAAATGGAGGCTTTCACATTTAAATATGTCAAGTTTATGATCTTTATGAAAAGATCATAAACTACCAGATTGCTCCAAGTAGTAATGCACGACTTCTAAACAACTTATCTACAAATGATAAACAATTTGACTCCACAAACATTTTTTTGTATAAAAATGGATGAGGATATGGACTGCCTCCAAGACAACGGAAAAGTCCTGAAAGGCATCAATGTTGTTCTTCATTCCAAGATATTTTAACTGTGTTCGGGATTCACTATCAACAATCAATTTTTAAACACTGTCTCTACTATATTACTATACTCAATGCAAGATGTTAATCTGCATTTATGGACTGCTACTCAAATTAAAAAAAAAAAAATTGATTGGATAGTCAAGCTCAGGGGGTTCATGTGATAAACTTTAAACCTTTGAACTTTGAGGCCAACAACACATAGGATGGGCCAAAAACTAAAGGGATGTGTATTGAGAACTCTCCTCTCTAACAATCCCAACAATGACCTAGAGGAGGACAGAGAGTATGCCCTCATTGAGTCAGCAGATGACACCAAACTGGAAAGGGTTCCATAGATGTTCTCGAGGGGGGAGCTGCTAGTCAGAGTAGGTGGACAGTACAATGGTCAAACAGAAACTGTGGGGACAAAGGCTAAGGCCTGCAGCTGGGAAAAAACTCTTTGTGACATTACAAGCTGTGGGTGGAGTGCCTGGGGAGCAGCTCTTATCAAAACACCTGTCTTAGCAAACAGTGAACTAAAATAAGCCTGCAGTGTATCCTGGCAGCAAAGGCAGCCAGCACCATCCTAGGCTATGTGGAGTCAGTAGACCAGACAAGTGATTTTATCCCATCAGGACCTTATCCCAGTACTTGCTAGTTGGCATCTAGAAAATCCTATTTTGCTGCCTCCTCCTCTGCGAGAAAGCCATTGATAAACAGGAATATGATAGTGGAGGGCTACCAAGATGATCAGGGGACAGAGCACATACCCTATGACACACAAAGAACACTTAAGTTAAAGCAAGGTTGTGACTGGATGTGGGGAAATTTCAATCTGCAGGCCAATCCAACACTGGAATAAATTGCCCAGATAGGTTATGCAGATTCCGTCCTTAGAAATTTGCAGTTTCAGACTACATAAAGTCTTACTTGCAGCCTATCTTGCTTTGAGGAGAAAGTTGGCCTCTTGAAGTCCTTTCTAACTTGAACCAGTACAAGATTCTATGATAATATCTAAATTTGAAACTGATCTACACAATCAGCCTCAAGGTCTAAAGATTTAAGTCATAACAGGCATCAGAAGAGCATTTCTATGTAAATATTATTGCCGTTCATTCACTTAAGAGGGAAGAAATCTTTTTCCACCATAATTTTTACTGAAAACCACTTTGCACTATGGTTTTGGATTGTCTACTGACTTGAACAATGCTTGAAATGGCCTAATGTATAATCCGTCAAATAACATCACAAATGTGCAAGCCATCATAGGGCCCCAGAGACTAGTTAGACTTTTGTAAGCATTCAGCTGTGTACCTTAGACATTTTGATTAAGATGTTAAAAAGATACAAAAAGAAAAGTGCTCAGAGTCTTTCAATCACAAGGATGTTAAATATCTGTCAGTGTTGGAAACTTGCCTTTGATGACAATATTTCATCATCGTGTTGTGTATTAGTACTTCACAGAACAGAATACTCAGAAGGGAAATACTTATTCACTGCATCTGCCTTTTTGTAAAATACAGACATTTCCTTAAAAGATTGGGTTTTTTCATGTGATTTTTTTTAATGGCAGAAAGACAAGGCTGTATCTTTGAAAATACCCAGACAAATGAGGTTAACAGACTTCTTTTTCTGTTCTTCTCTGTCTTTGGTGTTTACCTCTTGTCTGTGTTTTTCCTTATTTTTTTTTTTATTTTTTTTTTTGTCAAGACATCTTTTCCATAAACTGTGACTTAAATTTACAGGAGAAACTGTACCTTCTGAAAAGGAGCAAAGAGTTGTACTTTTCCAGGTGTGTTCCTTGTCTTTGGTTACATTCAGGCCACAGGTTGAAATCCATACTAAACAGGCATTCTGGGAAATCTAAATCACGACAGAAAGTGTATATATATAAATAAAATGTCTAAATTATCTTTATTAACCTTAGCCTGTACTTCAATCTTCTACCTTCATAGCAATTACCAGAATTAATTTACCTTAATAACTCAAAGTACCCTTTAGTTTTTTGACATATTCTTTTGTCTCCAACAAGTTAGAAAGAAAAGTTAGATTAGAACCTGTCAAAACACTACTTAATAAAATAGTAAAGCAAGGCATGATTTACTGAACAGGTTTTGGCTGGGGTAGAGTTAATTTTCTTCATAGTAGATATTAAGGGATTGGTTTTGTATTTGTGCTGGAAACTGTTAGTAATTCAGGTATGTCTTAGCTATTGCTGCACAGTTCTTACACAGAACCAAGTTCTTTTCTGCTTCTTACCTCACCCCACCAGCAAACGGGCCAGGGGTGCACAAGGAATTAGGAGGAGACACAGTGGAGACACCTGACCCCCAGTGACCAGTGGGATATTCCATACCATATGACATCATGCTCAAAATTTAAAGATAAGGGGAAAAGAAGGAAAGGAAGAGAAGCTCAGAGTTACAGTGTTTGTTTTCCCAAGGAACCACTGCATGTGATGGAGCCTGGCCTTCCTAGAGATGGCTGAACATCTGCATGCCCATGGGAAGTGGTGGATGGATTCTTTACTTAGGTTTGTTTGTGTGCACAACTTTTGCTTTACCTATTAAAATGTCATTATCTCAACCCTTGAATTTTCTCACCTTTTTTCTGCTTTTCCAATTCTTTTCACCATCCCCTGAAGAGGAGAGTGGGGGAAGGTGAACGAGTGCCAGCATGGTGCTTAGTTTTCCACTGGAGTTAAACCATGACATTTACAAAATGGCAGCTATTACAAGTTAGCTCTGAATCTGTATGATAGAAATGAATTTGTAGACCTAGGGTGAAATCAAAGTACATCAAATTAGAACTCTTAATACCAGAGATATAATTACACGTTAAAGAACATAAACTTGTCACAGAACAAAACTCTCAAGAACAGAAACAAGACTGGAGGCAAAAAAGGATTCTATTTACTCTTTTGCCAAAGAGAAGCTGAAACACGTAACGGAGTCTTGCAGAACGGAAAGTTGGGCTGCTGAAGAAGTTAAAGAACAAAGGTCACGCAACACATTTAATTTGACCTGACACATTGCTTACATCCAGACAGCCATTTCTCCTTGTTAACCTACTCATACAGTTCCTACTGAAAGAAGGAGTCAGCCACCCTCAGCAGCAACTGAGAAGCACTACCACAAGCCTCTACGAATGCCCTCGTTCAAGGTTTCTTTATCTTTAATGATTCTTTATGTTTCAGATAGGAGATCAAAGCATTTTCCTGAATTACCACTTTTGTAAACTGCTAAAGTAGTTTTCCTTAACAGGGAAGAACATGCAGGACTACTTTACCTAAAAAACAGTAAAAAAGATCTATTCATGTTTCACTATGCTAGGTTGCTACTCTTGGAATTATTTGGTTTATTTTTAATTAATTCCTAGGGGGTGATGTTTGGGGTTTTTTTTTTTGTTTTATGGGTTTTTTAAGATCTTAATGAATGCTCTGGTACTTATTTGCATTTAGATTTCTGAAAGAGCTGAAATCAATTCAGGGAAAAATACTGTCTAAAATTGATTACATAATTACAGAGAAGCTTCAATTAAATATATTTAGGTGAAAAAAACCCCAGCACAAATTCAAAAAACACTAAAAAACCCACCCAAAAAATACTAAGTTTAGCCTCAACCTGTAACAGCACCCAAAAAAGACTAACAAATTTCTGCATTTTAAACAACATATTTCATTGCTTTGAAATTTTTTCAGACATTTGTTTGTAGTATTATTTTCTCTCTTGACCAAATCCCATGCTAAAAGAATATCAAAGGTGCCTAAAATACTTTTCCAATTTTTCCCTTTTCTCTTAAGACTGCCATTACATTGAAATCTACTTGCGTTCCCACATGCTGTATAAAGATTTTAAGTGATCTAGATATCTCTATTTTATTTGATAGAGACTTTAGAATTTGACATTCTTATTAGTGCTACACAGAAAGAGGGCCCTAAACAATTATCCTGTTTCTCTCACTGATCTGTATAGTACATATCAGCGCAAAATGGAAAAAAAAATTAAGAAAATATTTGGTGTAAAAATATGGCTGTAAAAAAGCTTTCTGTAACCTAAAAAATGGCAGCTGAAACCCAGAACACACTACAACAGAATACAGGGACTTCAAAGAACACATGAACCCCCAAAAGATAAAATTCTTACATTCCTATAATTTGGTTTATTTTTCCTTTGAAAACAACTGCTAATATACCATGCGTTTAAGCAAAGGTTTTTTTTTGTATAAAATCATTCTTCACTAATAGATATATTCACATTAGAGTTCTAGAATAGTTTTATTTGAATGAAAACATTAAATTATGAAAATTCTGCACATTTATGACATATATTATCCAAGGAATTCAAAGTACTTTAAAATATTGCTTTGAAGTTGGAATCTGAATGCTAAATTTAAAAGTCACAATTTACTTCTGAAATATTTACATTGATATTTTCAGTGGAATTATTTAGATAACTACGCAAATGTACTTATTTTAAATTCATTTATTCTTCTTAAAATCACCACAAGTAAGCACATATTACCACTTAGAGGAAAATACATACAGTAGTACTGTAAAGTTCAGCACTTAAAAAAATATCCACTAAATCAATCAACCTTATCCTTTTAAAATTTATTAGTTCTATGTGTAGGTCACATATTTTGAAACTACACAAAGTAAATTTTATAGGAAAAAACTCAAGCTATTGATAAAAACAAGTGAAATTAATGTTATACTTGGAAATTAATCCTCCCCCACCCCGAAACAGAGTTGATTCTATTAAAAGTGATAAATGGAATGGAAATTAAAATTTTAATGAGGTGCTTGTTAATCCATTTGTTCACATCTAATTTGAACTTGGTTAAATTGCTACTTATTATGAATACTATAGATATGATTCCTTCTAAATCTCAAGGGCAAACAAAATGTTAGAGGACTGCTTGTCCCAAGATAGGACCACAGTATATTATCCAAGCTTCTGAAATTAAGCACTGGAGCTATTTCCTGTGATACATTTCATTTAAGAAAATTAATGACATTTTAAAGCAGTTGGTTAAGTCCTTTGACATGGTAATTGTCCATTCCAGAACAATAGAAGAAATATAACCAAAAGGAGACTGCCTACCTGCCATTGATCATTTCCAAGACTGGAGGGCTTATTTGTTCCTATTGCAGTTCCCAAGGATTTATTTATCAAGCAATAACATTTCTCTTAGAAGGATTTGGGTTGTTTTACTTTATTTATTTCTACTTGATATGTGTATAAGAATGTGGTACAGACACATATCAGTGATTTCTTCTGCTTGAATTCATCAAGCATTTAAAAAATATAACCTTACCTAGAAGACAGCACTCAAACTACAATAAAGATAGCGCAGGTCTGAATGGGATTTTTACACAAAAACTAATGCAATAGCAATTGTAATAATGAATAATGTACAACTTTATAATAATTCCATAAAAATAAGTATATTAAAAGGAAAATGCATAGACCTAAAAACAAAGAAATGTCACCATTAAGTCTGCATAGACACATTCCAAAATGGGGTCCCTGGACTTTTGTGTTATAATACCTCATTTATTTAACTAGTTGGGCATGAATTTTCAAGTAGTTCTATATGTTTATTTTTAACCTACAACCTTAAACTCATTTAAAACAATGCACCTTGCAATCTTTCATTTAACATTGCAGCTTTGCATTTTCTGTATTGTCAAGATATGAATAATAATTGAACATGCACATTTAAGACCTAGTAAAATTCAGCTAAGTTCAAGTCACAGAGTTTGGAGGTTTTGCTTTATACATAATAAACTATTTTTTCTGACATCTTTTGTTGCATTTCTGAAAATCTCACTATACAGTACACTATATCATATGATTCATTAAATTATTTTATTAAATTTCAATGCGTCTTGACATTGGAGCTCAGACTTAAGGCTTTTTATAATTATTATTTTTAATGATTTCTATTTTACCTGAAGAGTTCATGCCCAGCTAAGTTCAAGGACAATCCAATAATTTGTTCTGCTGACCATATAATATTTAACCCAAATGATTTTTTTCTTTTCTTGGCACTTCTGCCAGTATATCTTATCAGAAAATAAAATTTCAGGAACAACTACCACCTTTATTAAAAAAATAATATGACACGTTATTAAACCCAAAATTTAGTGAAGAACAATCCATAGTGATATACTTACAGTCTAAGAGTTAATCTTTCAGCGCTACACATTGTCTTCTTTTCTAAATCTTTAGTTACTTTCTATTCCTTCCTGTTCTCTCCACTTCATATTTTCACATCTGTATCATCTAAAACTTATTTGGAATTCTAAATCTTACATATGTCTGTTGTGTCACGATCTAGGAAACAGGAAAGATGCAGAGGAAGGATCCTTTCAACTGAAATCTAGGAGCAAGGTTTGGCCCATTTTACCCTCATTTTACTACCTACCTCTTCTAAGTAATAAGAGTTCATTTTTTCTCTTCCTAGTATATTTATACTTGATTCCTGATAAAAAGGAATCTGAAGAAAATACACTAGGAAAAAAGTTTGGAATTGCAAGAAAATAAATTGTCTTGATAACCAGCAAAATAAATGCTGTTTCATTTTGGGGCACTCAGATAAGAACGAGGAAATCTTGGAAAAAACAGTAGCTAGTTAATACTACTGCTACTACTTTGTGTGAACCTGTTTCATTCATTTGTCCTACCTCAGTGGAGGAGGGTATAATGAAACCAGGGTAATAAATCTCTAAGAGTACAACATGCATTTTGCGAGAGAGCATCTGTTTCCACATTTAGTTACAATGTTTGTCCATTCCTCAGGTACCCCATTTTTATGAAAGTTGCTCATTATGGCTTCAAAAACAGTGAATGCACATCTACCATGACAGTAAATCTTAAAGCTTCTAGGAAAGGAAAATTCAAATTTACCTAATTATTTTTTTTTAAATCCAGTTTTGTTTCAATAAAATAGTGATGTACAGATTGAAGAGATAAAAGATTCAAAAGAAGAGTATGTGAGTGCACTGTCCTATTTCCCAAGCTTCATCTTCTGTGACATAAAACCCCCAACATTTCCGAAAACATTTACATGTTGAAAAAGTGTCTTAGTCCAATATTATTTACCTTTGATTTAGACAATTGAATTCCCCATATTAGGTTAGAACATGTTACACGGACTAACAGATTACTCATGGAACCTGTTGACATGAACCCCCTTTTCTATCATACTGCCCTGGATATAAGATATATATTATTTTCCAGAAAGCATTTTTAGAAATCCGACTTGCAGCAAGTTCATACAGGATCAGGAAGAGCCAAGGGTTAAGCAGGCCATAACAGGCTCAGAGGACTTTGAACCAAAAACAGCTCACATGCACATGCAAAATGGCTCATCTAGAAAGTAGATCATCACATTAGAAAAAAGGCAGGGGCATGCATAGACTTGGGAATTTTTGTCTATAAAGATTAATGCTGTGTGATTGCTGAGGTTCTTGCTCATTGCAGCCTTTTTTAACTTTTCTTTGAGGAATGCACTGCACTGGAGGCAGCTTCAGACAATACAACATGTAGGTTTTAACACTGTGCTAGAAACTAAGTGTAAGTAAAAGTTTCAAAGCCAAGGTGAGTTATTAAGTAAGGAGGCTGAGAAGCTGGACATCCTTTGTGAATTTTTGACCTAAAGAGAACAAGTTCAGGATTCCCATTAATTTATAGACAGACTGCTAGAGACAGCCAAACACTCCCAGTCAAGTAAGTTGGGGGAGCAAGAAGAAGAAGCCTCCAAGAACAGTCAGTCATGGGCAGAAAAAAAATTTCTGTTCAATGCTGTTGAGTACACTGAAGAGTAACAATATTATTCTAGAACAAGATATAAGTGGCAAGTTGTTAATCCCAGGTTTGAATCCCACTACTTGCATTTCTAAAAAATATGCATACAACAGTCAATCTGCAAATGCACAATAAATTCACTGAGTTCAGACAATGTTTGATTTGTAAATTTCAACTGTATTCCATGTGCATAGTAAATACCTAATCCTTTCCATAACCGAAGAGTAAACAAAAAAGTAGGTAAGAGTAGACTACCTTCCTCAAAGTAATTCATTCATCCCACAGCTAATTTTGGGCTGGCATCTTGACAACCTACCAATTTCAGCAGCAGATGCAAGGTAGATGAATAACACCACTGGCAGCATTAACCCTTTCCATCACTCCTCCACGTAGCCATTCCCATTGTGCTTCATAGGGGATAACTGAAGACAAACTACAAAGCAATGCAACTGTGTAGACATGTTGCACGCAAATCAGTTCTGAAGGGGAACAGGTGCTCACCATGACACAGGTGAGCATTTGCCTTTCCTTGCTTTCAATTTCTTGGAGCACTTCTGACCAAGAATCACATACTGGGTTTATTATTTGTGCATCAGCTTTAGAACATAAATCTGATCCATGACCACTCTTACTGTGGTTACTAGGTAGTAATCCACATCAATAATTTATTGCCATTGCTAAGAAGAGATCTCCCTTCCTGCTGGTCTGGGGGGTGGGAGAGGATTCCTTCAGTACTGCTAAAGAGCTAAGCTAATTAGCATTACAATTTCTCAGTCCTACCCAATGTATTACTTCCTATCACTTCAGTGGAGCTCTCTTGAAAGAATACTGCCTTTCCCAAATACTAAGAAGTGCTGGTGCACTTTAATCTGTCTGTGTTTATGTTGAAAACCCCTACAAATGCTGTCCATGGCAAAACTAACATGTTCCAAGGCTACACTTAGATTTTACTTTGTGTGGTTATTTTGTTAATAGCTGCAAAGCAACTTGAATTCTGTGAAGAGATCTTCAGTTTTAATTTCCTTTTGTAGCCATAATAACCAAAATTTCTGCTTTTGCTTGGAAAAACCTATCAGTAAAAAAAAAAATAACGTAAAACACTGGGTATGCATCATCTTTCCAATGTGGAAGTGTTTTAACTAAGAAAGAACAATTACAGTTCACCATCAGTCAAAAGGACATATATTATAGGTGTTCAATATTCACTAAATACTTCTCAAACCTAGTAACCTCATTGAAGAAAATTATAAAGATTTATACTTTAAACAGTGGAAGGTCAAATTATTTTTTCTGCTTTTCATCTCTCAATATAAATGCAAAATTACAAGGAATATATTTTATGGGGGGAAAAAACAAACAAACCAAAAACCAAAACACAAAAACGAGCCAAAAATCACACACACATAAAAAACCCCTCACAAAAACAAACAAAACAACAGCAACAAAAAAACCCCACAATAAACCCCACCCCAGCAGCAATTGAAACTTGTAGAGAAATTACCCCACACATTCATTCACCAAATCATGCTAAAATAACTCTTTTAACCTTTACAGCAACCATCAGCTATCAAAAATTGTATCAACAGCAAGGAGAATCTGTCAAAACATTGTATATTAATCAGTTTTTAAGCCACAGGTGCTTATGTATCCTAAGTCATCGTTATTGAAAATACTAGGAGTCTTTGTGAACATAAGAAATTCTAGTTTCATTTTCATGTTCATCTGGTGAGAACTAGCTCTATAAAGTTCCACCCTTGGTAAAAGATACCAAGATATACTAAAATCAGCAATGAATGATGTGAACAGCACAGTTATAAAAAAGATGCGTTGAGAAAGTTCTCCCTAGTAAAAAAAGGAATTTGGCAGTTAGATGGGAAAGATGATAATTCAATGCAAATATATATAAAATCTCTCTTTTTGGCACAGTTTATGTTCTTAATAACAAATTTTTAACAGGAGACCAAAAATCTAAATTATGTAAATAGCACTACCATACACCTGAGAATTTTGCTACTAAACATAGGTTATGAGGATGGAGTTTAGCCACCAGGCTCAAGTACATTTCAGTCTCCAGGGTAGAGACTATAAGCTGCAACCAGGATACCAGGTTATTTCACACTTTTTCATATAAAGCTTTAACACTTTCCCATTAGACTGGAAAGGTAAAATATATATATACTTCAGGAAACACTTTGAAGCTTTTCTCTCCCTCTGGCCTTCAATTCAGATAAAGTAAAAAGACAACATCCAAAGGGTGCTGGATATATTAGCCAAGGTGAGGAGGAAGGACAGTATGTAGGGCAGTATTTTGGCATGTATAACAATGAGTAGGACTTCTGCCTACAGATTTTAGGTGCCTGATACCAAGAATGGAGACTGTGATTTCCATAGAAATTGATCAAGCACAGGAATGCCTCTAAGACCTCCAATAACCGCAGCATCTAAAAGCCTTGTATTTGCTGATGTACACAGTCAGGGATGTTATCTCCATCGGCCCAAGACCTCAGATCATATTATGGAATGCAAACACATATAAGTTTCCCAAATCTTAATATATTTGAGGGGCACAAAAATCACATATAATACTTGGTTTTACTTGCCTTGCAATTATAATTTATAATTAGTGTTTTCATCTCATGTCTAAATGGGACACAGAAGAATTGTGAAGACGTGGTTGAATGTAACCTGCAACAGACTATTAAGCAAAGTGAACAGAGGCAAAATGAAGCAAAATGAATTCAGAGGCACCTGCTGCAATTAAAAGCTAGTTGGGTGGTTGGGTGTTTTTCTCAAAATCAAAAAGGATAAATTCTGTAGGAGGGGACACACTGAGAATATGCATATGGCAGATTAAGGCAGCCCATCTTGAAAATACCCACAATGCTCATGTTCTAGAAGTGGTTTCAGAAAGTCCTTGTGCTGTAGCAGCCACCTTGTGCCCACATGAACAATATTGATTTTCATTTTCCTGGACCTTTATCCTGAAAAGAAAGGTACTCAGTATTACCGTGTAGATGGGAAGGACAGCAAGCAACGTTTTAAGCTAACTATGAAATTACACCCAGAAATTGCTTTCCTTATTGTTACAGAAAATAGTCCTGCTGTTTACAGCAGACCTGTGTCTGCAGATGAAGAAAAAGAATCCACACATGTGACACAAATATTTTGCACTGGACATTACTATTCTACAGTTACATAGCTGTGTTAAATTGGAAAGAGATAGAACCAGCTCAAGCCTTAGATAAAGCACAAGATCACCATAAAGAAGGATCATAGTTCATGCAGGATCACAAATCAGGTCCATCATGACATGGAACATTGAGGCAGAATTGCACTTGAGCATAATTAAGGACTAAAAGGATGATTACAGCTAGTAATTCTGCCCCATTAAATAAGAACTGACAGACAGAGAGGTCTTGCGGCAAATGCCTGACATTTGAATCTGGCAGCTTGCCGTTCACTCGGAAGGAACACAGAGTGGATGTGAGAAGCTAGAGAGTCCTAACAGGAAAAGGCAAAATTGCAAAGAAAAACTGCAACCATAGCTCAAAGCAGAATTGACAGTCATGACTGTTGCATCTCAAAAGATTTTTTAAAGCTTGTAGTATAAGAAAACAATGCATAATACTTAGAACTATAGGATATGCAGAGCTGGAAGGGACTCTCAAGGATCAGCTTCGAGTCCAGTCTCTGGCCCTGTACAAGGGTCACACCATGTGCCTGTGAGCATTGTCCAAACACTTCTTGAACTTCTCTGGGGAACCTCTTCCAGTCTTCAATCATCCTTTGGATGAAAAACCTCTTCCTGACACCTAACCTAAGCCTCCCCCAACTCAACTTCATGCTCTTTCCTGAACTCCTGTCACTGGTCACAGGAGTGAAAAGGTCAGTTTTCTCATTTTTTTGAAAACTTTTTTCCCAGCTTAGGACATTTATTTGAGAGCAGGTCTCACAAAAAATGTCACTCTGGCCCTCTTACTCATGTCCTGGTTGTTCACAGAAACTGTTGGTAGAGAGTCAATTCACACCTCTGTAAATTTTACCTTAGAATTTTAAGGGTGGTGGGTTTTTTGGTGGTCAGTTGTATTTTGTTTGCTTGTTTTTTGAGTTTGTTTTGTTGTTGTTGTGTTTTCAGTTTGTTTTTGTTTGTTTGGTTTGGGGTTTTTTTTGTTGTTGTTTTTTGTTTCATGGGGGGGTTATTTTGTGCGAGGTTTCTTAGGTTTGTTTTGGTTTTATTATCTTTCAAACAAGATATTATCTTTCAAACACGTGACCTAGACCTTTAATTTCTTTTTACATATTCTATTGTGTATTTCTGGCACATATAATACACCAGAAAGTGGGTCTGCTTCAAAGAACACATTATAACTTGCAGTTTTTGAGTGGGTTTGAGATCAGACAGCTAAGTAAAATCAAGTCATTCACGGCCACAACAGAAATCTAAAGGGACAACATGAAGGCTTAGTCAAGAACTCTATATATTTAGGAATAACTGAATATATGTGGTCAACAAGAAAATCAGGATGATGGTTTTTGGAAGACAAAGTAGATAAGAAACCACCACTGGAGCAGCTGTGGTGCATTCAAATATGAATTCATCGTATGGAACTCAAACTTGACTAAGGCAAAATGAAACCATATTTGGAAACAGAAAGAAACATGAGAAACTAATGCCAATCTGCATGAATAAACAAATAGTTTACAAAGGAACACCTTTCTTTCAGAGCAGACTCTGGAAAACAGTTTTGCAAAAACAGAATCTAAAATGTGATGAAGGAGATGGAGTCTTCATTCCTCCAGTCTTTTTTCATTTTAGAAGTTAAATGCCAAGATTTTCTAGTTTTAGCAGATTGGCAACAAAGGAAAACACATGCTTCGTGTGACTTGTACGAAAAGGCTTGGTAAGTCTCAATTTCGCCTGACCACTACTCCCCAGTGATGCCTCACACCAAAACATCTTACAGTTCTTAATGTCAGAGAACAGTCAACAGTATCTAAAAGCAACTGATCAAACTACTAAGGGAGCCTAATGAATTAATCACCTCCCCAGATAATGAACACATGTGGGAATTAATGTCTGTGCAAAGTTTAAAAACAAAACACAGCTAGTCTTCTTCAAGAGTTATCATGCTTGACACTGGAATTGAAAAAAAAGTGTGGGAAAAGAGCTATCAGGAAATATTTGACCCCCAAATTAATGCCACAAAATCAGTTTGGAAGTATCTGTAACAGTGAAAACCTACATCTAATGCTAAAACTGTAAAGATTATATCTGAAGCTCTTCAGCAACAAGTCATTTCTGCATTCAGGAGTTACTTCCACACTGCTGCTACAGAGGAATGTCACCAATGTACACACATGACCTACTCCTTCTTCCCTCTGCTGTACTGTCATTGCAAATCCTTGAAATAACATTGAAACCCTCACCTTAGGTTCATACCAATGCACTCAAAATATTACTCAACATTTCATTTGGCCACCATGAAATTATGAAAGTTCACTTGGAAGGTGTGTTCACACACACACTGATTAAGTAAGTGTAAGTAAATAAGTGTACTCAGAAGGCCAATGGAAGTGATTGGAGAGTCAGCAATAGAGACATGCAAAGAAAAACATTTGAAAATTAAAAATACAGTTTCACAGCAGAGGATTAAGTGACATCACAGACAGCCACTGGGATGCTAACAATTACACATAATATTCATATGACTGATTTTTATAATTATTAAACAATTTGAAATTAATTTTAAAAGGAGTAACAATAACAATTGTAACTTTTAAAAAGTAGAGAAAAGACTGTGTCTGAGTATCATGAAACACTGGCAATAAGATCAGCAAAGCAGCACAAAAGCATCCCAGGGGAAGTAGTGGAATCTCCATCATTTAGGATATTTAAAACCAAACTGAACAAAATGTTGGAAAATGTTCTTTAGAGAATAGTTCTGAATTTGTAAAAAGACAGACTGGATGACCTAACAGGTCTCTTTCCATCTGTAATGTCTATTACTCTGCAATTGTCTCATGTCCTCAATCCACACATTAAGCAATCCTCACATAACTACAGTGCCAAATGGTTTGGTTCCAAAGCTCCCACTTTCTTTACTCATCATTTAAGACTAGCAGAGCAGATGCTACTTAGGAATGCAAATGTCCATAGCAAGATCAACAACGAGGAATAAAATACAATTCTGAGGCCCAACCATGTAATTTCTCTCACACCAGCAGTTCTCAAGCTGTGTTAGTGCATACAACGTAACAGGGTACCATTAGGGGAATACGAGCAGCTGGAAAATGGTTTGCAGCTTACCTCAGTGTTCTGGTTTTAGTATGACTTGCATTTGTGAAATCAGCATTGTTAAATCCTATTGCAAACTACTGTGCATCTCAGAAACTGATGAAAAATAGTTCTGTAAAATCTCAACCCCATTGTCTCAAGCTCTACATTGATGACAGTTTCTTTCAGCTACAATAATAATCTAAGCAGTATCTACCTCTGGCTTATTCTCATCACTCAGTCTTGGCTGTGTTTATAAATCTTATTTACATATTGGAAGTAGCAGCAGGAAGAGGGAGGACATTTATTATTACAGACTTTACCTCCGAAGTTCTTTTCTATAAATCCATAATCTGCAGTATTACCTAAATTGGGAAAAATCAGAAAAATCATTCTTTGATCAGGGATTGCTATTCTGTTTTCATAATGGAGAAATACACCAGGTTCCACACTTACTAATGAATGTGTTTCTGAGCATGAGTTCGCAAAGTGTGAGAAAGACTCATATTTCTATCCATCAACACAGAGAGGAAGGTTTACAGCACTGAGATAACCAGCAGAGTCACATCTTGCTTTTTACCAGAAGTGGGATTTTAAATTGTTAAGGACCTTGTTAGTCCCATGATAGCTCTATTTTGTTGCTCCTCATAAGGAACATGCCATATATAGAACATCTTAAAGTTAGAATTTTACTTGTTTTGAATTTCATTTTTTTCAATAAAAGATTAAATATATAGATTTGACTGGTTTCAGTTTTCTAAATATGAAAGCTTTACTTTGAAACATTTTCAAGATATTCAATTAAGTACTGTACAATCAAGTAATAACTTCATTGTTTCTTTTTAAAGCACATACAATTAGAAAAAAGTTGATGGCTATTACTTTTTATAACAATGTTAACATACTTTTTACATTGTTTTTGACTTTGCTTCTTTTTATATTCACACAGGGACAATTAATTCATTAGCATAGCCAACTTGAATTCCTTCCTGGCACAGCGTATGGGAGTTTGCACACAGCTCAGGTACTTCAAATTGTTTACATAGTGTAATTTTGAATTTATACCACTAGAAGTTTTTCCATGGCCATGTTTATTCCAGAATAAAAATATCCATACATAGACCCATAAAGATATGTAATAGTTATAAATTTAGGATATAACATTTTCCTGTATGGCCAGAATCTGCATTGTATCTGGTCTAAATTGCATATTTTTAAAACAGGGATATTTCTATACAATTAGAGGATCCCAGAATGGTTTGAGTGGTGTTATGATTTCCTCTAATCACAGAGGAGCAAAGTGAGCTCTTTATGGATTGAATCCTGAGGTTCAAATATTCTCCAAAAAACGAGATTAAAACCAAATAAGGTTAAATGTTGACACTAAAAAAGGAAGGAAGGAAAGGAAGGAAAGGAAGGAAAGGAAGGAAAGGAAGGAAAGGAAGGAAAGGAAGGAAAGGAAGGAAAGGAAGGAAAGGAAGGAAAGGAAGGAAAGGAAGGAAAGGAAGGAAAGGAAGGAAAGGAAGGAAAGGAAGGAAAGGAAGGAAAGGAAGGAAAGGAAGGAAAGGAAGGAAAGGAAGGAAGATGGAGAGCTGGGAGACAGGACAGGAGGACAGATTAACTAGAAACATACCAGCACTCCATGGGTCCCAATAATGTCTTGTTGATCCCCACCATCTGGTCTTCTTGGTGGTGATGGTTCCCTACCAAAAAATACAGAATCCAATGGATTAATATACATTTGGGGCAGGTGGGACTGCCCAGGTATCTCCCATGAAGGGGTGCAAATTTGACATTGTCTCTTACAAGACTTCAAGTCAGTTGCATCATTTTGCATCATGCGCAGTGCTCTAGTGCAGGGTCTCGGGTACCCTTTTGGGGGCCTTGGATAGACCATGACACCCCCTCAGCAGCCACTCACGTGAATGTCCTGTAGATGTGCCCTTCCCACGGTGGGGGGGCCCTGCAGCTGAGCCAGTTTGTCTAAGAGAGGATGGGTGTTCACTGCCTCTCACCAGAGGCTACTTCACACACCCAAAACCTCTCCTCTCCCACCCTGGGCTGGGAGGGGAGTCTCTGCAAACCTGGCAATGGATAAGTCTGGAGCTGTGGCTTCCACCCAGAAGCTGCTGGGCTTGGCTCTCCCAGTGCTCTCCCAGCCTTATCCATTACCATCCACAACTGAGATGCTTTGAACAATAGCGTCCCTTTTTCTTATTTCAAACAGCCTTAGGCAGTTTGACTCACAGTTCAGGATCTCAGTCAGGAGGCCCATTCCTGTTGTACTTCCATGGGGCAGCTTCCTTACACAATTTTGCTATAATAGGCAAACGCCTCATAAAAATGTTTAAGCCATAAATCAAAACATTCCACTCTCTGTCCGTGGAAGGGACCTTCAAGATAATGTAGCTCAAACTCCCCTGCCATGGGCAATGACACCTTCCACTAGACCAGGCTGCTGCAAGCCCCATCGAGCCAGGCCTTGACCTCGCCACCCACACCGCAGAGAATTTCTTCCTAATATCTAATCTAAACTTACTCTCTCATCTCAAGACACTTTTTTTTTCATTGCTATTATAAATTAATGTTACATATGCTTCTCATACAGTGTAAAGCAAAATCAAAAACCTATGTTTTCTAAACAGTGTTGCATATTTAACTACAAAGCTAAAATATTAAATTTAATTACACATTTATTATTTATATCTAAGCAAAATGGATAAAAATATTATCTACTTCCCTTTGGAAGCTTAAATATACAATTTTTAAAAAATTTATCAAAAATATGAGATGTGTGACAAGTGAAAAAATACTGAGCAAAATCTCAAGTTCATACTAAAAAATTTACAAAAGAGGTACACAATGAGATTATGTGTAGCACCTTGTTCAAAACTGAGAAACACTAGAACTCCTAAAATAAATCTTGTAATTGTCTTAAAAGAAAAGCAATACAGGAAGACAAGCTATTATAATCTACACAAAAAAATAGTTTACTAAATCCAATTGCTATAAAAATACAGAATAGACTAAAACAGAATAAAAATGAAAACCCAAAATTAACTACTTAATTTACCTTTTCTATTTACCACCTGTGAAGGTTAAAAGAAAGCAAAATAACTGAGATGTTATCTTGATTTTTAACAGCACGTATTCCAAATTACTGCATGATGTTAATTATGTGCTCCAGGAAACATTCTGCAAGAAGCAAAATGCAATATGTCTGGCTTACAACAGATGCCAAAAACAAACAAAAAAAATTACTACTCACAACATACAAAAACATGTAACAGAAAGTCTTCAGCTTTGTAAGCACAGGATGAAAATTATCTTAGTTTTAACATATTAGGAAGAAGAACAAATGTTGCCATGTTAAAACTAAACATTAAAATAAATAAACTAGCCATGTCTTGGTGTGACACTAAAGAATAAAAATACCATTTTGTGTAGTACCATATTTTCTGCCCTTGATTTTGCTTTGTAGAAAGGAACACAATCTGTTATGGTATCTCATTTATATATACTGAATTCCAAGTATAAATCACAGAAATAATAGATACATATATGTTATTTATATAAGTTGTGGTGAATTTAAAATGCATTTAAAGTTTGAATTAATATTTTACATACAAGTTTTTAACTTACTTGTCCTTTAAATGAAGGGACCTAAAGGAATGTTTCAATTTTTAAGTTTTTTTCAACATTTTTTACATTTTAAGTTTTTCTAGACTTCAGGGCTGAAATGGATGAGCTGTTTTCTTATGCAGGGTATTGCCTTTGTAAATCCATCACTCCACCAGGATAGCTGGCAAAGCTACCTCCTATAATTCTAGAAAATGGTCTCAGGGTAGAAACATCAGACATGCCCAGGAGTGATACACTACTTGTCAGTTCAGCTAAAATGTACACAACACACAGCTAGACCTAAAGAAAACTCTAACAAATTATATGGCATTTGGATAGCATACTCTATCTAGTAATTTATAAGCACAATGAAAATTGCTTCAGATAGAGAACAATTTACCTGTTTATGTTTATGGTATTTCAGTTAGTTTTATAGATTCTTGTGTTCTTACCTCTTCATTTTGAATATTTTATTTGAGGAAGCCACATTACAATTAAATGAGGTAGAGATAGGCATTGGTACCCTTATACAAATGCAAGTCAAGACTTCTTTATAATTTTTTTTTTTTTTGAGACACTTCTAAAAATATCTATTATCCCATATTCACATTTTGTTTCATGCATGTGTAAAAGTTGTTGAGATGCTGCAAGACCTGGCTGACTATCAACTCTTGCTGCTTCCCCATGAGGAGGAATCGTTTTTTGAAAAAATAAAAATGCCATGATATATTTAATTGACATTTCTTCCTTGCAGGAAAAGGAGAAATTCCTAAAAAATAAAATCCTTCCAAGAAAGTCAACTGCAACTCCAAGGGCACAGTAAGGCCATGCAACACAATGTTCACATTAGAGACAACCACATTAACACTACATCATCAGCTAATATATATACATGCCAAGTTAAAATAATATATAGAAGCAGTAGTTTCACTCCTAATAACTTCATTAGTAGCACATCGGGAATAGGCTTGCATTGCAAGTTGCAGATATGCTTTTGAAATCCCCTTGCATGTCCAATTTTCAGTATCTTCCCATTAGCTGAGTGCCATACCTATGGAACATCATTCTGAGTAGCTATCTAAGAAATGAATGACAAGTCTTCTGACACGATATCATTCATGTGCAGGTCTACTGTGCTCTTCCTTTACTTGCCTTGATAATTATTTTTGCTCTTTCTCACATAGGTAAGAGGTCAAATTGTAGATTTAGAGAACCTAAGGCTACGAAAATCATCATGACTATCTATGCTGACCTCCTGAATAATGCAGACAACATAATTATATGATTCCAAATTAAATCTATAAAATCCTCCTAAAGGAACAGTTTATTCTACTGAATGACTTCCAAGTCCTGTTTAAAGGACTTCAGATTCTAAAGAGCCTATCATATTCCTAAACCATTTTTCCCACTGGTTAAATACCCTGAATATAAAATTCTTACCTAAATCTGCTGAATTTCACCTAACATGCATCAAACTGCTCAGCTTTCTACCAGATGAAAGATCCTACCCCCAGAAACCTGCTCCATGCTGCTGTTTTACTTCACTCTCTTTGTAAACGTCTTTAGACAAATTAGCATTCTAATTTATCCCAGTCATGATGATAATATTAATCCAATTGAATAAATACTTTTGAGAAACAGTGAACCTAAGCTTATGGAGAAACATATGGGCAAAACATACATATCAAACACTGAAGCAGAAAGACAGAACAACAAGCAACCATAAAGCTGGAAAAATTATCTTACATTAGTTATCTAGTGTCAGGAAAAATAATTGAAGGGAGCAACTTCATCATACTATTCTTGTCTGTTTCAAGCAGAATTGTATTTTGATCATTTAGGTAATTTATAAAGACCTGAAATATTCTTACTCACAAACAAACTGAAAACAAAAGAAAAAATAATTTAAAAAGTCATTCGAAATTTTGGCATTTACCATGATTTAATACTCTCATTTGTTCCTAATCTTTCAACATTATTTCATCACTCCTTTCTTCCTAATTGTCATAATAAGCATGACTTTGTAAGTTAATATGTACTGAAAAAAAAACCAACTAAACAGAATGAAAATATTTAAAATGTAGCCCCAAGGAACAGCTGAGGAAAAGGGCAAGGTTTCATACTATTTAATAAAAGTTTAGACTGAACTACAGGTTAAAGGTTCTGTAACACACTAACAACGTGGTTTCCATTAGGGTATAGCTTTTGGATGGTTACCAAGACAAATTTTAGCTCCTTGTACAAGTCTAACCCTGTTGTCTATACAAACTTCTTTGCCTCATTCAACTCTTTCCATAAACTCATGACTGCCACCAAGACTGGAAGAAGTCAAATTATTCTTCTAACTCACAGTGAAAATACAATATTTTTCATTTTCTGCAGCTCCATCCTTTTCCCCATGTGAACAGGATTTTGTCTTCTTTGCAAAGCACCAACATAGTTTCAAGCATATAACGAATAATTACTATATCAGTATTTTAAAACTTGAGGTCTAATGGCATTTTATAAATTTCCTACAAGTGAGCTAAAACAGTATTGTATTTGACCAAACCAGATTTCCACAAAGCTAATAACTATAAAGAGTTAGGCTTGAAGACTAAATGACTGAAAAAATGCTGAAACCTTATAATGACCAACAAAATACCAAAAAAAAAAAAAAAAACCACACTAAAAAAACCCCCAAAAAACCAAAAATAAACAAAAAAACACACATATACTCCAATAGGTATGGACCCATAAAATCCTTTTCAGGAATAAGCTAAAAATACTATCAAGATTAAAATATAAAAGCAAAGTGACCTAGCTAATTATAAGCAATGTAAAAATGAGACACTGTTCAGACAGAGTTTTTCTGAAGAGTTACATTAGTCACAATAAAGTAGGCAATTTGAGAGAAGGCTGAGTGAACAAAAAGCTTCAATTTTAACATGAAAATTCACATGTTGACCAGAATTCCATATTCCTAGAAACTCTGAAACAAATGTAAGTCTTTAAGACTTTTACATTACTTTTTTTTCCAAATTAGTTAATTGCATAATTAGGAATTATAACAGCTGTTCCACAAGAAAGAAGAACACTCTTTAAAAACATAAGAAAACAGGACCTCAAATGCTGCTTCTCATCTGGCTTCCCCTCAAGGCACTTCACCATTTTTATTGCCCCCCTTTGGACACTATAATAGCTTAATGTCTTTTTTTTATATTGCGGTGACCAAAACTGCCCCCAGCACTTGAGGTGAGGCTGCCCCAGAGCAGAGCAGAGCAGGACAATCCCCTCCCTTGCCCAGCTGGCCATGCTGTCCCTGATGCCCCCCAGGGCACGCGTGGCTCTCCTGGCTGCCAGGGCACTGCTGGCTCACATTCAACTTGCCAACAGCCAGGACACCAGATTCTCTTTCCACAGCATTGCTCTCCAGCCTCTCATTCCCCAGTCTGCACATCCATCCAGGGTTGTCCCATCCCAGGTGCAGAATCCAGCACTTTCCCTTGTTGAACTCCATACAGTTGGTGATTGGCTGACCTCTGATTTGTCAAGCTCTCTCTGAGGGGCCTTCCGGGCTTCAAGGGAGTGAACAGCTCCTCCCAGTTTTAGATCATCTGTGAAGTTGCTCAGCATCTCTTCTTGTCCTGAGTCCAAAACATTTATAAAGACTTAGAAGAGTACAGGGCTGAGGATGAAGCCCTGCAGAACACCACCAGCGACAGATCATTCTGAAGTCATCCCATTTACTGTAACCCTTTGTGCCTGACTCATGAACCAGCTGCTCACCCACCCCATGATGGGTTTATCCAGCTGTGGGCTGGACATTTCATCCAGAAGGATCCTGTGAGAGACAGTATCAAAAGCTTTACATAAATCCAAAAAGATTATCAGTTGGCTTACCTTGTTCAGCTGGGTGGGTTACCTTGTCATAAAAGGAAATCAGGTTTGAAAAGAAGGACCTTCCCCTCATGAACCCATGCTGGCTGTGACCAATGACTGCATTGTTGGTCTCTTGGTTGTTTTGCAATACCTGCCAGAAAAGTCTTCTGCATAACCTTACCAGGCACTGAAGCAAGCCCTCAGGCTAAGAGGCCTGTTGTTTCCAGGGTCATTCTTCTTGCCCTTTACGAAAACTGGGACAATGTTGACCAGCTTCCAGTCAACTGGACCTCTCCAGATCCCTAATCATCAAGAGAGGCCTCGTGATCATCAGCCAGCTCTTCAGCTATTGTCAGATACATCCCATCATGCCCTATAGATTTACAGGGATCCAGCCAGAACAGCTGATCCCTTACAATTTCAGGGTCAACTTGGAGTTCATCCTTCTCACACTCATGGTCTCCAGCTCAGGGTACTGGGATCCTTATATTCCATTGCTGGTGTTGAAGCCAGAGGAAAATAAAGCAATAAACATCTCCACCTTGTCTATATCCCCGTTTGTGGAGTAACCATCCTCATTCTCTAATGTGCCCATGTAATTTCTGCGCTAGCTTTTGCCATTAATGTATTTTAAAAAAATGTTTTAAAAAAATGTCCCCCACATTTTTGATCAGCCTCAACTCCAATTGAGCTTTGGTTGCACAAATTTTCTCCCCAGAGTGACAATCAACATCTCTGTATTCTTGTCACCTGACCTTGCTTCCATAGGGTATATGCCTTCCTTTTCTACTGTATCTCCAGAAGAAAATCCCTGCTTAGCCAAGTTGCTTTGTCTGCTTGACTTCTGACATTTTGGAATTGCCTATTCATGTGCCCTTAAGATGGACTTCAGCACCTGCAAAGGCATTTTCCAAGAGGACTTTACTAACTAGTTTCCTGAGCAGCCTGAACTCTGCTCTCCTCATGTCCAAGGCTGAAGTTTTGTTGGCACTTTTCCTACTGTCAACAGAGATTTTTAACTTGACTACATGGTCACTCTGGCCAGGATTGCCACCAATCTCTGCTTTGCTTATAAGATCCTCTCTGTTAACAAGTAAGAAATCAAGCAGGCCATCTCTCCAGGTTGGCTGTCTTAGTATCTGCACCATGAAGTTGTCATTCAGGTGTTTTAGGAATCTTCTGGACCTGTTTAGACCAGACCAGAGGGAGGATCCGCTGTCCATATAAATGTGTGTCTACATGCTTGCCATTTTCTCATTATTAACTCTCAAAAGAGCTATAATAAATTTATGTTTGTTCACAGTAAATTACTCAAGCAAATTTCCCCAATTCCAGATTGTCTTGTGACAGGAATACCTTAAATTTCAATACAGTGACTTAGTTCTACTAAATTTGAGAATGTGAGTTCACAAAGATATTACAGCTGTTGTGGTAGACAGTAAATGGGAAGGACCAGGGGATAGAAAAGTGAAAATAATCTCTATTAATTCCCTGACTGATGGCAGGACAGGGAGAGTAGATGTTATTCACTTTGACAACAACCAGCAGCTCATTCAGCACATGCATTCTTTGGAATAAGTACGAACACATGATGCCTTTTGCCCAGCCAACAGAAGCAAAAAGAAGCTGAAGGTACTACAAGCATAAGTTTCAAAAAAACATGAGAAAGATATAAACAAATGCAGAAGGGTTCAAAGTATTTCAGAGTGAATATATAAGGATATAAGCAGTACTGGTTTAGAAAGCTCCAAGGAGATCTAAAGGTACTACTAAAAGATACTAAAGGAAGAGGGAGGTAACAAAAAGTTGGATTTTACAGTGTCAGGATAGAGAAGATACAATACTCACTCCCTGCCCCCACCCCAAAATTAAAAAAAGAAAGGTAAAAGAAAATAATCCATTATTTTTGATTGAACAAAATATTACACTACTCTAACAATGGAGAAATAATACAGAAAAGGAGAGGTATGGGTTATCTTGTCCATGTGAAGATGTATGCTTTAATTTCATGGTGCTCTGTCCACAAAGGATGGGTAGACAATGGGGTACCAACCACCCTTCTTGCAGCTGCCAGCGTTAGTAGCCAGGAATGCAGGACACCTGGGACCAGGCATGACACCATGAGAAGGCTGCTTTCACATCTTTGCTCCCAATAATGCCAACTTAACTCTGCAAGATCCACTCCTACACTCTCTAAGATTTCACCGTGAAAATGTCAGAAAGTTATCTTTGATGACAATTATGGCATCTTTCTTCAAGACTCATTTGCAATTATTTTTTTCTAATAATTTTGTACCTACAGATTCTACCCTATCGGCAAGATACTCCTTATAAGACTGTGTTACATTCTTACCTTTTACTGGGGGAAAAAAAGAAAGTATTTTACGAATAGAATATTTTAACAAACTAATTAGTATGAACTTGAAAGCTATTAACTTGTTGAAAAAGCTATTAACATATTTTCATTACGCTATCTTGCAAATTAAATATCTATGAGACTCCAGAATCAGGTCTTTTTTTCTGAGAGGAAATGTCTCTGCTAAGGAGATTATTTTTTTTCCTTTTAATTAGAAAAATAAGGTAACATGACGAATGTGTATGTTTCTCTCAGACATATTTGTAAGTGGTGTTCATTGCACAGTAAATGGTTAGAGACATCAGACTTTAACTTATTCTAAAACCTAATACTTCAGCTCCCCAAATAATAAATCCTTGCTTTTTGGCATGTTTCTATGCTCATGTGAGATTACACTTCTCCTTTTTGTTAAAGAAAGGATTACACATATGAACAGCAAGAAAAATTTTTCATTTACTTAAAAATGTAGTAGAAAGAAAATGCTTTGTCCTTATTGAAAGTGAGGAAGTGTTTTGCTTAAAACAGTAAACCTCATCACAATTTAACACAGAAGTTTAAAATAGGGAATTATGGGATTAACTATCTCAATACTGTGCTTTCATGAACCCTGCAAAAATTCTCCCACATTTGGACAAGCTGTGAATCTTTATAAATTATGTTTTGCATATGCTCAGCAGAAAGTTCCTTCCAAAAGCAAAAGTCTCTTAAAAAAAAAAAAAAATCCCTACTGAGTACTCTCCAAGCTGGAGATGAAGGAGCTAATCTAGCCCTTTGTAGTTGCCTCTGTTCCAGGCTCTTACAATGCCAAAGACAAGAAGAGACAGCAAGGGAACATTTCCTTCTATGCCTTTTGTTCCTTCACTAATTGAGTACTGACAGTTCATAGATGAGAGAAGCATAAAAGAGGCAAGGGAACACCAAAGACAATTAGGTAGATTAGACAGACAACTGCTATTGGAACAATGATACAAAAGGTCAGAGGGGAAAAAAAATCATCAGAAGGGGAAGAAACTAAGATGAGACAGTTTTAGGCCTTTATTTACTTATGAAGGACAATGAGCAAAATCACGACACAAAGTAAGGTGGGTATGATGTCAGGGAAAGAAAAGCTGTGTTAAACAGATGTTGCCAGCTGAGAGGAGGTAAAGGACAATTCTGTACCAATACAACACATCCTGCTCAGAAACTGGGACTCAGTCTGAGTTTGCAAACTCAACCATTGCCAGTGGTCAGCAAAGAATGGCTTTTAACAAACTCTATAAGTTGGCCCCTGTATAGATGATTATCATTAGTGCTCTCAAATTAAATAACAGATGTCTGTGTTATCATAAGGAGCTATGTGAAGATCAAAATAATTCCACATCATGGATGTTTTTAAATTGACTTCATTTTAAAACTTAGTAGTCTATATTGATAAAACTACAATTTTTATGAGGGATCGTTTTCTAACTGGATAATAATATGTCCCAAATTACTTTTATCCCTTCCTTCAAATCATCAGTCACTGCTAGAGAAGTACTGGTATTACATCTAAAACTGATGAAGAGTTGAAATGGCACCACTAGTAATGGGGCAAATATTCTTTAAAGATCTTTTTAATGCTTTGCAGGAAATATCATCATCACTGTCCCAAGCCAATAAATAATTCTCTTGTTCCATAAAACATACACTAAATTTGTCCTTCTACAGAAAAATAACATCTTGTTGAATAAATGTGACATACCAAGATCCCACTAATCATATATAAAGAGGTGAAACAAATTATCTATTTAATTCCCTTACCAAATACAAAGTCATTTAAGAAAAATATCTTTAACAGTAAGCCAATTTAAACAAGCAATCTATATTGTAAAAGCAATCTTTGTATTTATCATGTTTTCCTTATCTAGATAACAAAAAATATAAGAGGTAGATGTGTTTTGATCAATGTGACCCCATTTTTTTCCATCCAATTCTTTCTCTATTTTTTCATTGTTGGGAGGTTCATAAAAGAGTATACTGTCTTCCTTAGCTGCAACACTAAACTGAGGTTTACAGAGAAGTTTCGACTTGATTGGATATTAATCTTTTTATTATCATCAAATACAATGCAGACACAGTACTGCCCCTGCTCTTGTGAAAACTGACACAAAGTAGGAGACCTGTATAAAGTGCTGCAAAAGGATGCCAAGAATTCAAAATTAATATTTTAAAATGAAAAGGATGGTCTCCCCAAAATGAATAAGATCCAAATAAGAAAAAATAAGAAAAAATACCTTTCTTATCTCTACTATTGTTCTGAAGAAGAATCTTAAGTCTAATTTCAGAGAAATGTTGACTGCAAAGCACAGAAAGCATATTTGTTGCATTAATAGGTAGCACTTTACACAGTTACTTTCTAGATTAAAACTGCACTTTACAGTGATGCAAAGAACTGCACAGCTGAAAAGAGGGATTATAAAGCAGAAAGGGTAGTCTTCAGTTTAAGAAACATTTCTATTGCTCTCTGAGGAGATTTATTTCATCCACCATATAGCATGTGTCAAGAGTTATGCTGATCCTTCACCAGGAGCTAAGTACCCAGATAGTTTTTACATTACCATGCACCACAATAGCAAGCCTTGACATTGGTTTTAAGTGTCAGATGCAGCCTTCATTAATTGCCATCATCTTTAAGACATAAAAGAAACCCTCTCTTCTTGAATGTTATTACACAAAAAGTGTACATGTTATCTATATACAGCAAGAGCAAAAATGTTTTGTATTGTAATAATAATCATTTAGAATATATGGGGTGGAAAGTGTACTATTGTTAAACTGTCAGTCAAAACCCTTGTTATACAAGGATAGAACATCACATCCATCTATAACAGCCTTTTCTGTCAGTCAAATGTGTTGTTCTATACAAATCTAGCATCAATTTGATTTTTAAATTGGCAGAGGCTGTAAAACATTATACTTATGTGATACCAATGTGATCTAAGTTGCTGTTGATATCAGAATATAATGCAGGTTTCCTCTAAAATCTAGTTCTGCTTCTGCTTTTAGACATCTGCAGAACATAAATGATTTTGCATATGTAAGTACATGAATAGTCAATTTAAATTTTTCTTCCAATATGTTCCAAAGAAGTGTTTGGTGATAAACTCCAATTTTAAATAATAATTTGAAAAGTTTGTATAAGAATGATGAAATTATTATTACTATAGACCCCACAAAACCCAAGAAATACTACTGTTTATCTATTACTTACCTTCACTCAGAATAAGATTAGTCCCTTTATCTCAGCTGTGTGTCTTATGAAAATGGAGTTTAAAAGCACTGAAGTTCTTCAGCATTTTTTTTGTGACATTAGCTGCAGAATGAACTGAATGGGGCACACTATTCACTCACAAAAGAATGCAGAACTGGACTCTGTTCCTTGTCCCATGGGAAAAATGAACAAAAATAAAAAGCACAGTGAAATTTAAATTTTATTGTATAAAAAATACAAAATAGTAAGACAAGCTCTGGTGCTTTTTAACTTATTCCCATGCACATCCTAACATCTACCATTTTTCTACTAAGCTACTAATTTTCCAACCTGGGTTCAACATAAGCTGGAGAAATCTTATCAAATCAATCTTTCCATAGACCACTAACAAATTTAACTACCCCATTTCTCCCATCTCTAAAGTGTGAAAGTAAAGGTAGTAAAAAGCACAGGCTACCAAAAGCAACAAAAAGTTTAAGGTTTTTAAATTATATTTTTTGATTATTTTTTTTAATTTCATACAGGAATCATTAATCTAGAGTGATTTATTAGCATCCTGAAAATTATTTGAGCATATGCAACATATCACACCTTTTCCACAGCCATAATCAGTAGCTTTTAATATACTTGGTATTCACAACAACTCTATGGAAAACTACCTAAAGACAAGGTTCTAAAATCTTCAAGAGCCCTGTGGGCAAGTGCAAACAAATTGCTATTGAGATGATATCACCAATCACTTTTACACTTGGAGCAAGTTCAGATGGATTGCTAGCGAGATGGTATCAGAAATCTGTTTTCCACTTGCACTGTTTCAGTAACACCTACAGTCAAAAGTCAAGGGTGCCAACGCCTAAATCTTTTCAGAACACTAAAGCTTACAACTCATAGTTAAGGCACAAAATGCAAGCTCAAACTTTAGTTTACCAGCCCAGCTACCTTTTTAAAGAACTGAGGTAAAACAGCTGGCTATGCTGACCCTCAGTATATCAGATACAAAACTAGAATATATACAGAACTACTCAATAGTAGTTTTCAAAATCAGTCCATAATTAAAAAAAACTCCCAATATCTTCCTTTTGTTCTTAGCTTCAACATGCTAACTTTCCAGTAAAGGACCTAGTATTTCCATGATTCCTTTAAAATTTAACACAAAAACTCTCTTATAAGGTCTTACTATATCATTCACGTCAGAACTGTGAATGCTTATTACAAAAGCAGTTTCTAAGGCAATCAAGAGCTTACACATAAAAAGTAATCATGTATAATTAACCCAATTAATATTTACAGCAGTATTTACTTAGGTAGCATATCAAAGGAGGCTAAAAAAAACAGGCATACTGGTACTATGTACTGTCTTTCCATTCTGAAAAAACTGTGCCAGCACATTGTATATATGCAATTGTTACATTTCATGTGGCCAGGAACATTACATTAACTGCTTGAGTTTATGCACTTTTTAATTCAAGACTGAGTAGTTTTTATCCCTATCTCAATTATCATTTGAAATATCTGAACTGGTATTTGAAAGCTGATCTACAATTAAAATGTGTCAACAAGTCAACTACATAATTTATAGAATCATGAAATGGCTGAGGTCTTGTCCAACTCCTGACTCAAAGCAGGTTGTAAACAGCTGTGTCCAGTTGAGTTTTAACTGGATGGAGACTCCCGAACCTATCTGGCAAACTTGCTCCAGTATTTGATCATCCTTAAAATACGAGGGACAGAGTAAATTACTCACTTTCAGTTAACCATTATATTGAGAATTCTGGAAAAAAAAAACCCAAACAACCAAACAACAAAAAACTAACAAACCACAACCAAATGTTTTTGGTGCTGTTGCTTATTCTGCTTAGAAAATTGATCTTAGATAGTAGCAAAGCTTGGAGTTTATTTTTCCCCAAAAGAAGCTTCCGTCATAAGAGTGCAAGTTTGTGATATTGTAAAAATATATTGGACACACCTCCTATTTCTGGAAGTTTACAGTATGTCATCAAAACAGAATTTAAGTCAAAGAATCTTAACAAATAGAAACACACATAAAACCTTGTAAATTCATTTTCCCGTAGTTACAAAATAGAACTGTTCATTCTCTTCTATGAATAAGCAAGAATATAAAACTGAAATTAGTAAAGGTTTGTTTTAACTTTCAACTTTCTTTAAAAATATCTTACATAGCCTAAAATATAACACTAATAAGATTAACTATTTTGTCTTTAAAGAGTACTGGAGAACTAATCACAAATTATAAAAAACCCCAAGGAAATTAATGTTTGAAATTTACATCAGGAAGAAAATTTTGATCCATATATTTTACACACTGGAGTCAAATATAAGGAAATACATTTACAAAACCATTCACAAGATTTTTCCAGGTATTTTAAATTGCAAATCTAAAGACATTACCACCACAGTCTCAGTAGATGTTTGCTACTTTCTACTAGAACCTATGAAATACATAAGGTAAAAAAAAATAAAAATTATATTATAAAAAAAAAAACCTCCAATAAATCAACAACAAAAACCCCCAAAACAGACCCTAGGATCTTTAACTTCTCAAATAGTAAAACTGAATAGTGAACTTGAGTTTATATATTACCTTAATCTGAAAAAAGCAAACAATAAGCCAAGTTTAAAAGTGAAGGTTAGCACGTAAATGCCTCTTCTTTTCCAGCATGTAAATATGAAGATCCATTCTTTCCTTAAATTTGTATTTTTAAAGAAAACTGCATCATGGTTGATTTTCAAATGTACAGAGACAGTCACAGAATACGATGCACGGATCTCCACACTGACCATCAAGTTCAAATTGTTATTTTGATTGATAAAAATGTGAAACGTCTATACAATGTCAATTTGCCTGTGTACAATCACTTTCACTGAAAAACCTGGCCCAAAAGAGAGATTATATGTATAAAATACCAAAAGTTTTTCATCACCAACACACTGTTTTATGCATCATAAACTATGGAACAGAATCGCTCCTCTCAAGAGATATGCATCATCACCAGAGCTTCTGCTTGGCTGCATCAGGTGGTTACTATGATTTTTTTCCTCCTTCTGTACTTCAGTGATTATGCCAGCAGAATACAGTTAAAACATACCAATCTTAAAATTTCAAAGCACAGAACAGATAATAATTTATGTCTGCAACACTAAGAAGCAAGCAGATATTTTACATACCTGGAAATCAAAGAAAGGTGAAGTGCTTTGTCTAAAGGTTCTTGGAAGAAATGAGTAACAAAGCCATAATTAAAATTCAACATCAAGCTTCATGTTAATCCTCTAGACCTAACTGTCTTTTTTCAAAGTGCATGATTTGGAACATCAAAATAAGAATCAATTCAGTCTCTTTTCTCAATACATGCTTTCATGATAAAATAAAAGCTTCTTCCTACATATTCACACGAACAATCATCTTTCTTAGCAATCAAACTCATGAAATCACTTTGGATTACAAAAACAATTACAAAGAAAGTCAAGTCACATGTAAAATTTAAATTCCACATTTGATTTGCCTTCTACCTCTGTGCACTGAGGGGCCCACAGGAAAACACACATACGTGCCAGGTATGCTAGTAAACCAACTCGTACTAGACCAATTTAATTAGTTTGCTTTCAATACAAAGGTGCAGCACCTCAGCAATTATGAGATCGTTAATACAAGAGAGCATAACAGCACCTTTAGAGATCTTGCCTAACCTCTAGGCACACATATAACTCCCATTAAGACTAATGGGAGTCACATGTGTGTATCCAAGGGAGAAGAGACCCATTAAAACTGATACAACATATCCATTAATCTTCAGGTCACTCTTAAGGTCAAACATTATAAAAATGTTTATGAACAGTACTTGCTAGGTATTCACAGTGGCTACTTTGGTTTGGTACAGACCTGTGAGCAGTTAAGGCCATGGAAAATGTCTGCATTAAAAGCATCACTGTGTTTCAAGTAGTGGCACAGACATTTAAGAGTGCTTTTCTATAGTCAGAGGAGACATTTTTCTATCATATCCTGAAAGAATTAGAAGGGTAGAAATGACAGGGAAGGTTAGACACAAATGAAAACCTTGGACAAAGGTATGCTTTAGCTTTTCATTTTTCTTCCATCCCCCTCTCTTTCTTCATATTTCAGTCCCTTAGTTGTGGTTTTCTGCTTCAGGAAGAATATTAACAGCAGTGACTAAAATTCCCAATCTGTGCAGCCTACTACAAAGACAGTACAAATAACATTTTGATAACTGAACCACCAGCAAACCACAATAATTTAAGCACTGTTTGCATGGAGAAAGAGGTGTTTGAAGTGTTTCAAAGAGAAAGGTAATCTTAGCTTGATCTCTATTTCTTTAGAGAGCATACCTGAAAACTCCCGTTTTCATCACTTAGTATATACTATTTTAAGCAAGCATGTTCTTTTCCAGTTTCCAAAATCCAGTCTGTAAAACCAACCTGTTCAGCAATGAAATTGCTGTATTCATCCACATTCAGGCCTGAGGAAAGAGACAGAATTCTCAGCAGCATTAAGGCCAGATGAGGTCCATATGAACAGAGCAGATGCAACAGCAGGAGGAAATGTGATGAGTACAGACATGAGGAATCATTTCAGATACGAAGTACCCCTATTCGTTTACTGCTTATTTCAGCAACTGGAATAAACAAAAGGTGTCTTCATCAAGAGTTACTCATGGACTGCTCTGAAACTCGGCCTCCAGAACTCATGTTGAAACTCTTACTGTCCATGTAAGGCTTGTTCAGCACTGCCCTATGATACTCCCTGTTACAGGGTCTGTAAGTATTCCACGCATTGACAAGTTAGCCCTGCAAGCTTTTGTTCTGCCTCTGCAGTGTCAGGTCAAACAGAGGCAAGGGTTCCCTGAGAAAGCATGGCTCCCAGAGACAGCCACAGCACCAGCCTGTCCTGGATTGACTATATGATGCTTCTACCCCCAGTCGTCTCATTCTGTTTATGTTGCACCTTTAAGAGTGTTCCAGAGAGTGAAGGGGGGGAGAGAAGAAGCGCGCAGTTTGTTTTCAGACACTGCACTCCCTCCTACACATTCCTGCTCCTGGACTGTGCTGTCTGTGGATGAACAGACAGCGGGACAGAGAGCTCTTCTTTTGCTTTTTAGTTAGTGTTAGCTAGCTGAGGCAAAGAAGTTCCCTGAACTGTTTTTTTTTCCTTTTCTTTGGACCTCTTGAAACTGCTCTGGACTGAACACCCGGGAGAGCACCGGCAGCTGCAGCTGAGGCCCACCGGGCCGGGCCTGGCCTGCGACAATTCCAGCACTGAGGGACTGATCAGAGACTGAGTGAGCTGAGCTTCAACCCAGGGTTTTCTCAGTTTGTCATCTCTTTTAGAGCGGCAAGGGGTCTCATTGTTTGATACTGTTTTAGTTTTATTGTTTAATAAACAGTTTTTTTCCACCTTTCTCCAAGGAGGTATTTTTTTTTCCCTCCCGGACCAGTTGGGGGGAGGGGCCGATTGGATCTGCTTCTCCCACCGGAGTTCCTTTGGGGGATTCTTCCCCAGATTTGCTCTAAACCTGGACACAGCCCCACCAAGAAACAGCACCTTGCTTCCCACCTGAGCTGCAGGTCCTCTACTGCCTTCCTCGGCTGTGCCCCCCTGACATAAAGACTCACTTCACAAGATCTTACATGATAAGCACTCCACAGTGCCCCACACAAGGAAGTGTTGTTCTTTGTTCCTAATTCAAATATACAAGGATAAAATAATTAAAATTAATTTCATGGTTCAATTAGCTACTTCTGAGCAGAAGGAAATCATTACATTTTGTTATAAAAACAAAGCAAAAATTACCCCAAATATCTTGGTGTACATAGTATAGTATTTAAATATTTGGGACTGATTGTTTTTTATTAGTGATAATAAGTGTTCCACCTCAATGTCTTTCCATTAAACAGAAGAGTCTTTCTAGCTCAAAAGATAGTTACCTCATTTTGTTTAAAATGCACTTTTCATACAAAAAGATCTAATCCCCTTTTTGTGAAATCATGTGTATTAGCTCTATTCACTTTAAGCAGGTATTCTAAAAGAGAAATTACTCATTATTCACAAAGCTATGCATCTGTTTTGCCGAATTGCTTTAACATTCTGAAAAACTACATTTAAATATTGAACAGAACTGTTTTTCAGGATCCTGATATTCCTAAATGTCTGCATTTTGTTTTGTGATACCTGAGGTAGTCCAGAGTGCTATTTAATTTGAGTTACAAAAAAATAGTACAGAACCCAACAATATGTGCCTATGGAATGCCCCCTCAGCAGAGATAACCTCAGGAAGTTATCTGAGGAACTATCTGTGTTCATGAATATGTCAAAACTAAAGATAGTTATGGTTTGGAAATGAATAAATCACTATTTGCGTATCTTTTAACTTTTATTAAATAAACATTGACAATTCTCCCCAACCTGTTCACACAGAGCTCTCTTTAGTTTGCTTTCCAGAACAGTAACAGCCAACTTCACATCGCAGTTTGCCTCACCTAAGGTGCAAAATACAATTCAATTATTATTTAGGTGATTTTGAATCACCTAAAACACTTTTGAGCCCGTGAGGGAAGACCTGACACCGATGCCAGATATTAACCGAGGAACCACGTACGGAACAGTGCAGCTGCTGGAGAAACACCGCCTGCAGTGCCTTTGGGCTGCTGCCGCGCTCCTTCCCCACGCTGCTCGTTCCTCCCCTCACAGGCCTGCGAATCCTGCCCGCAGGCCTCCTGCCTCCCCATGGACTCCACCCCGACTGCCCTCGACTACAAGCCGCCCGGTGACCACGCCACCCCAGGTCAGGAGTCTCCTCACGCCCACACGAGCAGCCCCGAGCAAGAGCCGCTCCAGGCACCGGCCCAACCGCAAACGGCAGCACGGCCGCGCGGATCCCACGGGGCCCGGTGCCGCCCCGCCCCCCTGCGGCCATTGGCTGCTGCTCCTCACCCCGGGCCGCTGATTTGTTGCTTAGGCTGTCAGTCAAGCAGCTCGCAGCCCGCCCTGGCGCGGCCGCCGTGCGGGGAGCCCTTCCCGCGCGCCGTCCCGCTCTCCCGGAGCGCTTCCTGAGCAGCCGCGCTGGGCGCTGGCCGGCGCACTGCGCTCCGTGCGGCCGCCGCTGGCACCCGGCTGCCGGGACGGCTCAGGGGAGAGCGCCCGAGGCGGCTCCGGCCGTGCAGAGCTTCGCCGGGAGGCTCGAGGCTGAGCCCGGCGCGCCCGCGGAGTTGCGCAGGGCCGGCCACGGCAGCGGCGCAGGTCAGTCGGGACGCGGGGCGGGACGAGACGGAGCGGCTGCGGCGGGCGCGAGCCGCTGCAGGGGCCGTGGCCTTCGGCGGAGCCCATCCAGGCGTCTCCCGCGGCCTGGTAGGCCGGGGCAGTTCCTTTGGCTCAGGCCTCGGAGCTCATGCAGGGCCTGCTTGTAAAAACTTGTGTTTGGCCTCTGCACTCCCCGGCCGCCCCCGTTCCGTGAGTCCCGCTGGCGTTCGGCCTCCTGGTGCCGCAGAGTGCGGAGGCGGGGAGCGAGCTTTCCGGCCAGGCCCAGGCGTGCCGTAAGGTGGGACAGAGCCTGGTGACGGCCTGTGCGGAGAAGAAAGGGCATAATATCCTCTCAGAGGGGTATTATCATCTGAGTTGTGATATCAGCTGAGAGACTGAAACATAATCTTAGGGGGTCATTCATCTGACTCCCTTCTGTAGGTGGCAAGAAAATCCAAAAATGAGGGTGGCAACTTTCCACTTTCTGTTAATATAGTTTTGTGCAGCCTGTAAGTAACAAATCATTGGTTCACTACAAAATAAATGTGGATTTATTCTGAATGGCCAATGTGTTTGACAAACAGACAAACTCTACTTATGACATAGTCCGTACTGGAAGCCACAGCACTGTATTTGTTTTATGATCTTTCACCTGTCAGTGTGAGGGAGGTGTTCCCTAAAGTGAAAGATGTAGTATGACTAAAATGTGCGCTAAATGAAGTTTGTACTTAAATATGAGTCCAAAATACTTTGCCATTTGATTTCATTGGAAGTTAGTTCTTGTCAGACTTTTTTGGAGCTTTTTTGACATACAGTTTAGCAACAGTTGATAAAGTTTTCTTTTTAAGACTAATGGAGTTTTTATTCTTTTTGAAGATGTGTTTTATCAGCATTTTCTTCAGATTTTTTTTCATCTTTCTGCTTCAGTTTCTCCTCAGCAGCAGCTTGTTCTTCAGTTCTTGGCTGTCCATCGTGAGTAGTTTATCTGATGAAGTGATTAGCTGTAAAACAACTGAAAGTGTCATTGCTGATACTTAGAGTAGTAAATAAGCTAATAAAGGGAGGAAAAATTAATGTTTTGGGGGTTTTTTTCAGTGTTTGTTTATACTGCACAAAGTCATCAATATCTGTTACTTGCTATGGGGTTAAATTCACATCTTTAAAATGTATAAATTGGCTCATTAAAAGAGAGTACAGAAATAGATGATCATGTCAGTATTGAAACATCTACTTTGGTCACTAGTGCCTCTAGCATTAGGTGTTAGTAAGAATACTTTTTTGGAGTTAGTGCTGTGTTGATGGTTGGTCTTGATTTTCTTAAAGGTCTCTTCCAGTTTTGATGATTCTAGGATTCTGTGATTTACTCTTTTAATTACCATGATGATTGTAGTGTTCTCTGTATTGTAAAGTTTTTGACTGAGTCTGTGAATTAGAAAGTGGAATACGTTTAAAGCTGTTATCTGTGAAGGTTTTGCAAGGATCTTATATGGCAACCACTTTCTTGCCTGCTAGTCTGGATTTTTTGGAGAGAGTCTAAAAGAGGTGGGGTGTTTGGGCCTTTTTATGTAGTGAGAGTTTGTGTATATATCAGTATTTCAAAAACCTCAGTGTTATGTATACATATTTGCAGTTTTTAAGGTAGGAATTGAAGATGTTTATTATTGAGTACAGAGTATTGTGAAATTGCATTTATCTGGGGCCAAGGCAATTGAAATAACTCTGCTTAGCATTTTGCCTCTATTTTTACATCCTTTTAACTCCTAGGCTTATCTTTGTGCAAACTTGTAAGTTTTTATTTGTCAAGAACATCCTTTTCAGCAAATGAAAAAAATCAATTCCCATTAATGTTGAATTAATTAAATAATTAAAATAAGATCTCTCTCTGCATGAATGTCAAAATATCTTTTACTTTTCTTAGAAATGTTGAAAACTGTAAAGTAATAGTAGTGAACGTGCGTGTATTTGAATCAGCTCATGCTTATGTCTCTCATAGATAATCCTAGAACTCTCAGTATAGTAGTACAGACATAAAATACCATGTTCTGAATTTATTTTTTAAAAGATTTATTTCTTAGGCAATGGGCCTTTAGATGCATTATGGATCTACCCACTTGCTAAAGGGCTCCCAGGTAGCTAGAATGGCATACCTCAGTTCATGTTCATAGAGTTTTAGGGACTAGGCTAGACATGTCTGTTCTGTGCAAGGAGTTGTTTAGATTTGGGAGAGAATGTTTTGTTTGTTTGACAGCTCTGTTTGTCTCCTTTTAGATTCTTTTATTATTCACCTGTGTTGGTAGGTAAAGACTAGGTTTAATTTCCTTAAAGACTGTAGTGATTCACAGAAAGGTTTTGATGCTTAAGATGATCCAGGACATTTAGGAAGTAAATGTTCCTGTAATGGACTAAATTAAATTAAACTAAAACTTTCAAACAAGTATTATTAGTATACAAAGACTTGATTGAACCGTTCATAGAGTAGAGTAGGAAAGGTAATTTTTATACTCTGATAGTTTTTGACACTATTACTAATCCAAGGACCTTAATTTGTTCTTTGACATCAAATGCTGTACTGTAAGTCAAGAAGGACATTTTACTTTCTCTGTTTATAGTCTTTGGAGGTGACAGTCTTGAAAATGGCTAAAAACTGCTACTTAGAGGATATTTGGGGAGGAAGGAAACAGGTTTATGGCTACATAGTATCAATACCAAGAATATGGTGTAAAATAAATGGCTCTTCAATATATAAATCAGCAAAGTGTAGGGAGTGATATCTGAATCCAGTATTAACATGTAGCTGAATGTAGTAATGAAGCACATGGTCATTCAGGGAAAAAAAGCCCTAAATGTTTAATTACATGTTCAAAATGTGACATGGTGGGAATGTCTTTTCTTATTTTTTTAAACATATGAAAGTTTCAAAGCCATGAGGTTCAGAGAGAAGGGAAGGGATGGACAGTTGATTGAAGGAAAATTAGTAGTAGGTTAAACAGTAGACAAAATCTGTCAACAATTTGAGACTACAATTTAAGTACCTTGTTGCCCGTGTGTTTTATTTCTCTGTTGGTTATAATGGCCTACTCTTGCAAAACTTTCAAAAATTCCACAGCACTGTTGTTGCCCTTGGAATTTCTGCATTTATTCAGTGAAAACAGCAATTTAGAGGATGTAAAGAAACAAATAAATTGGGTCCAGCTAACACTAACTGATAAGCTTCAGACATAAATACAATTTCATTGAATTAGCTTGTAAGCATGGTATGCTGCAATAATAATAATTAAGATAATAATAAGAAATGTGAATAAACTTTTGAATTAAAAGATAGCACTGTATTTAATAAGAAATGTTCTGCATATAGTACCAATAAATTCATTCTATATTAATGTCAGTTTAACTGAAAAATAAGATATGTTATATTACTTTTTTGATACCTTACTTCTTAAACCTTTTAGGTATTTAATGATTTTTTTTTGGCAGAGAGGGCTTTTTTTAAGACTCTCTAGGTAATAACTTTTTCAATAAAGAAGTTCATGGTGTTTGTGCCAGTTTAGCAATATTTCCTTTAAGCTATATGGTCTCTGACAGAAACTAATGTAACCTTTTTCTTATTCAGTTGGTTAGTGATATTAGTGCTGGCTTTCTCTGAGAGCCTGGTTTAAGAATAAGTAGGATCATTGCCCTGGAATTTAGGAAAGCAGGCTCTGGCCTCTTCAAGGATCTACTTGGAAGATTTCCCCAGGGTCAGGCCCTGGAGGGATGCAGCAAAGCTGTTTGATCACAAGGATCACCTCCCTGGAGCTGAGGAGCAGTCCATCCCAGCAGATATGAAGTCAGGCTAAAATGCCAGCAGCCGTGCACTGATGAACAAGGAGCTCATCATGAAAGTCAGACATTAAATGTCCAGAAGCAGGAACACATAACCTGGGAGCAGTATAGAGACAGTGTCTGAGCATGCATGGATGTGAAAAGGAAAGTCAGACTCTACCTGGAGTTGAATCTGGTGATGGATGTCAAAGACCACAAGAATTGCCTCTGTAAAATGCATGAGTAGCAGGAAGAGTACTAGGGAAAATGTGGTCTCATGGCTGAATGAGCAGGGAATGTGGAAAAGGCTGAGGTTATGCAGACTGCCTTTGCTTCCATCTCTACTAGCAAAGACCTTCAGGAACTGTAGAACACAAGGGAGGGTCTGGAGCAGGGAAGATACACACTTGGAAGAGATTTAGGTCAGAGAATACCTGAATGAAGAGGACATAGATAACGCTCTGGGAATGAACCCATGAGTGCTAAGGGAGCTGGCTGATATCATTGTGAGGACAGTCCCAATAATCACCAGACTGGGAGACTGAGGAACTGGGAGAAGTGCCTGTAGACTGGAGGAAAGTCAATGTTTCTTCTGTTTTCAAAAGAGCAGGAAGAAGTCCTCAAGGAACTATAGCCTGGTCAGCTTTACCTTGATGGCCCAGAAGGATGGAAGGTGATACAGCAGCTAATCCTGGAAACCCTTCTAAGACACATTAAAGAAAATGATCAGGAGTAGTCAGCATAGATTTACCAAGGGGAAGCCATTCTTGACCAACCTGATAATTTTCTACAATGGAATAACTGGCATGGTAAACAAGGGGAGGGAGGAGAGTAGGTACTTGCATGAGTAAGTCTTTCAGCAGTGTCTCCTGTGACATGCTCTTGGAGAAGCTGCTGCACTATGGGCTGGGTGAGCAAGTAGTCCGGTCAGCATAAAATGTGCTGAACAGATGGACCACAGGGAATGGCAATCAGTGGTGTGAAGTCTAGTTGGAAGCTGGTAACTACTGTTGTACCCCAGGGGTCAATACTGTGTTCAGCCCTGTTTAACATCTCCATTAATGATCTGGTTGACGCAATGTGCAGTTAGAAGATGATAATTTTTTCAATTAAAATCAGTCTTTCAGTGAAATACCCTAATGTAAATTTCTCCCTAGCAAGGTCTGGTTCCCAAATGTTAGCTATTTAGGAAAAACATCTGAATTCATGCAATTTTTCAGAGCATCCAGAAAGTGAATTAAAATTTTCTATCTAAATTATAGTACGTTGTTTATGAGTTGAAATGGAAATGGACTCAGGGTATTGCTGCTGGAGTTAATGAGGACAGCTGCTACAACTTGTTACCTCTTATGGACTGCTGAAGTTTACTTCAGTGTGGTGTTTTCAAGCAGGCTGCTTATGCTGTTTTGAGGTTTTCTTGGTCTGGTTTTTTTTTTTTTTTTAGAGATAGGGTTGGGCTTTTTTCCTTTTGACAGCTATTAGCATACATACTTTTTCACTTAGACTACTGAAGAGAGTCATACCCTTTCTGTTCGTCTCATTTTAACTAACAAGCGTGCTCTAAACATCACTTGCTATACAGCAATCCCTGTAAAGTTAAAAGCAGCAAATAAAATTTAAAAAATTGAAAATAACCAATGTGTTGTGCTAAAAAGATGCAGGCTCATAGTCAAATTGTGCTGTATATGTACATAAAAGGTAGCAGGCTCTCTGTTCTGTAGCTTCTTCAAAAGCTAAATTGTTCCTGCAGCCATACACAACTGCAAGCATCATCAGTTCAAGTCTAAACTTTACAAAAATCTTCAGGAAAGATGCAGTCTTTGTAACATACCTCTCTCAGTGTTGTTTTTTTTTTTGGTTTGGAGGTGGAATATAAGAACTTCAGAAGTTTGAGTTTATTTCAGGCTCTTTTGAAAAGGAAACTAAATTCAGATTTTTCAGAGTAAGGAGGAAATATAAGAGAAATAAAGAACTTTGGGGTAGAGGAAAAAGAGGACATACACGCTATAGGAAGGAAGAGAAATTATAGTGGTGCAACTCTTGATTCAAGATTGATTCTGACTGGATCTGGGCACTTTCTCCTCCTCCTGCAAGGGAGGACTTGAGGAGGTTTTTTGCCTTTAGGAGGAAGTTGAATTGAATGCTGCTAACATTCGTTGTGTTTGTATCAGTAGCTGCCTGGGAAGAATGTCCCTAAAAATCTTGTCTTTCACACTCCTTATCTCCTCTCTTGGTTTTTGCTAATACTGTGAGTGGAGTTAGAAAAGAAAGGAGTTAATCAAAATTTAAATTCTAAGAAAACTTGAAAAAATACATTAAAATAATAGTATTCAAAAGTAATATTAATTCTGTAGTCAGAGAAGCAGAAAAAATGTCACAGGAGGGGTTTGGTAAGGAAGAAAAACTTTTCCTGAAAGGGAAATTAATGCCATGACACTGTGGGGCTTAACTAAACCATGAAGGAAGTACACATTGGAATTGCAGAGGGATTTCAGAAGCTGTAACAGCATGCAGCTCAGGCTGCCTAGCAAGGAAATTATTATCCCTCTTCTAAACTGTTACTTGAATTACCTGTATGCAACCATTCAGTTGATTCTAAAATGCTAATGAAGTTACAGGATTGAGGAGAAGTGTAGTGGAAGTGTATCAGTCTTCCCTTGTGTGCCTAAAGTTCCCATAATTAGCGAGTAATAAAATCGTCAAGGATTGGGGACACTGAGGGCATGAAATTTCCCAGCACCCCTCGTAGTCATTGTGTATCCCAGGGGTTACAAGGTACAATCACCCCAGAAAAGCTGAAGGTAGGGAGGAATTGCATAGTGTTCCTTATTTGAACAGAATAGCCTCTCACTTGCAAGTCTGCATGAATCCTACAGTGGACTTGTATGAATAATTATTTGTCTTTTCACTTTTGAAAGACAGCTAAAAGTTTCATTATTTGTATTTGCAGTGTTGTGTTTTGCTTGCACACTCAGCACAGTGAGACTGAAGACAGAAAAGAACAGTTCTTCAAACAAAAGCCTTGAGTTTCTGTCTTGCTGTTGACTGGTGCTGGATGTAAGAGTATGATGCTGAGATTCAAAGGCAGCTGGTTTCATAATTACCTGGTTTCCCTGACTCTGTTGTTCTTTTTACTCGTACTGCATGTATCTGACCTGAGTCTGTGGTTGCGGCGAGGGTGTATCTGGCCTGGGATGGTCAGTGTCCAGCTAGCAGTGGGCAGGCCGACACCCTGCTGCAATTCAGGCGTCTGAGGGCCTCGGGCTGTGCTCGCACTACGGACCGGTCTCACCGCCTATGCAACTGCAAAAGAAGGAGCTGGACTCTTAGTGGGGTTAACTCTGGTTTAATGAAAGAGCCAAGATGACATCCAAGGAGTAGCCACAGGGAAGGATCCGAAGGAAGAACCCCACGGAGAGACCAAGAAATGGGGGTGACACGAGGTTATAAAGGGGGTGGGTGTGCAAAGGAGGGATTTACATTAAACCAATCATGAAGGGTGGAGGGATGAACTTAACATAATTGACATAAAGGGGAAACCAATAAATACAAAGTAAAGGAGGGGCCCCGGGACCACAGCCAACCACAATCCCCAGAGAGGAGAAGATTCCAGTCTGGAAAGTTGGGAGGAGTGGGGGGTGATTGACTGGGCCCAGGGAGGAGAGAAAGCCTACAAATAAGGGAATAAAGGGGAGGAGGAACTATATAACTTAGGTGACTGACACTAACCGAGGGCAGGGGTAACCACAGTAACATAACTGTCAGTAGGGCTAAGGCGGGAAAACTGGGGAGGGCAGAACCATTTACATTGAATAGGGGGAAACAATACCTAAAATGGGGGAGCAATACAAGAAACTTAACAACACACTGCAACATGTGGTGACCTGTTTGTGTACTAAATCTGCAGAAAAATAAGTTTAAATAGGTTTGGATTTTGCCAGTTAAACATGCCAAAACGATTAAATTGAAGTTCAAATGAGTACTACTGCTAATCTGTAAGATAATGACAGAATAGACAGTAGAAGGAAAACTTGAGACAGTCAAAAATTACATTACCTTAGATTTTTAAAGAACACAAGTCTGAAAAAACAGAAATTTTTGTGAAGTACTGCTCTTTATCCTTGCACCACTTGGGAATTTTTGATGACAATTCTATCAAATTATTCTTAAGTTATGCCATATAATACAAAACCAAAACTTAAGACATGGAGTGAACAGGTTTGTCTTTTTATTGATGCAGGATTTTATTGGTTCTAGCAAATCATGAATATATACTGTCTGTAACAACACTGTTTTTACTTAGAGTCCTCCTTTTGGTACAGATGTGGATAGGGGTTAATTATGATTTAGGCATTTAGGACAGCTTTTACCATTCTTATCTAATAAGTATTTCTAATAAAAGGTTAAAGGACCTTGCATTCCTGCAGTGCAGTACTTGGATCAGCAATGTTACACTTGCATATTGCTGAATATTCATAACTGTGCAGTTGGTATGCATATGTATGTGAAAAGGAAGAAAGTTGGAATAAAATCTGGGCAGTGACTGTGTTTCATAAATGATAAGCGTAAAGTGTTTAATGCAAAATTGCAGGGTTCTGTCATCTGTGGTAAATTGTATCAGAGTATATAGAGCAGGTGTATCTGAATCTCTTGTATGTATCTCCTCAATCTTCATCCTGGCATCTCTGTACTTAGCTGGTGATCCATTCGTATGAATCAGACAGGTTGGAGCAGAACAGAGACACAGAGCTATGAAATGAGAATTAAAGTTAGGTGACTTTTTGTTTGTTTTTTAGGTAGTTTTGAATGGAAGAAATGTAAGGAGGGGCATGGAAAAGATGCATAAAATTGGGGTTGACATTGTACTTGACAAATAAAGGGATGTGAGATACAGTGCCCTTAGAACAATGAAATGCAAATGTTTCATATATCATGAGGTATAAGACCAACTTTTCAGAAAAGCAACAGTAACCAGCAGAGGAAGAGTTATGGCTATAACTGCCCTCAGTGTGCTCACAACTGTGTGTTCATGTTCTGTCATTGGACCTTTCTGCAGTGGAGCTGCATACCTCTGCCACCAGGTGACATTTCATTCTGCTCTACAGAAAAGATCGCACATTTACTAAGCCTTGCGTTCTTTTCACTGCTGCACAAGCATTGCAGTATTACTTGGCCATCCTTTTACCAGAGCCTCATATCCTTATCACACTCAAAATGTCTTCAAGTACAAGGGTCTCTCGGTTATCTGTTGATCACATCACCAGGTGAGACTTACATTATTAACTTAATTCTTGGCTTAGCTTTTACGCCTCCTGATACTGGTTCGGTCACAGGTGTTGTCCCTTCCTTACAAAGGGCTGTTTCTTCCCAGCTAACCATCACAGTTGCCACTCTGTTCAACTGCTTAAACCAAATCTCTCTTCACCGTTTTAGTTCATCAACAGTAAAGGTAAAGCACTTCTCCAAATAATTGCCATTACCTAGTTCCAAAGAAAAATGTCTGTTGTGTATGAGACACATATTTTGCTAAGCATCTAGATCAAGGGATTTTTAACCATGTTTTTTGGAAGTCTTCAAGTTATAATGCAGCTTTGTTTTTTACACTTTCAGGTTTTTATCACTAATTGCTTTAAAAGGAAAAACAGCTAGATTTCATTTAATGTAACAGAGGATGAGAATTTATAAGTGAAACTGACATGTCCCTTTAGAGATGAATTTGTAATTTGATGTACTAAGGAGCAGGATGACAAAAGAGGAAATAAGATGAGGGAGGAAGAGAAAAGGATATGGGATTAAAAGTAATAGTGATGGAACATTAGCTTGTTATGTGTTTATCTTCCTGTTTATTCCAGTAAATGAAGATTAGGGCTTATCAAAAAAGTTGGTAGGGTGATGCTCTCTCTAGCTTCTATGCTACAGGGAATACAAATGTACTTGGAGGTTTTATCGCCTTGAATTTAGCATTGCAAATTTTAAAAGGTTAGGATTTTAAATATTAGTTAAGAGCTAACTATCAGATCTGGTTCTTAGGACCTAATAATCGGTCTTTTAAGAGTGCTGACTGATCACAAATTTATCTCAAGTCAGTAGAAGCTTGTAGCATTCAGAATATCTTAGGGAGTGGCCAGTAATTGTCTTGGTTTCTAGCATTCGTCAAGGGGATGTGTTGCACTGATGTGGGATTTTCAGTTTCCATCAAATGCTGTCAGAAATGACTGATTTACGGTTTCTAACAGTGCAGCACTTTCCTGCTGCTCTTCATTACTGTTGTATCAATTCTGGCTCTTCCGAGGTGGTTTTGATTTTGTAACTTGAAGGCCTAATATTTTGATTCTGGCAGGTAGTTTATGGAAGACAAATCAATGAACTATCGTTAATGTTTCCTTGCTGTCTCCAGGCATTCAGTAGTGGCTAATCTCTTGTATCTCATGTTGTGAAATCTCAGTTTTCTGAGTTAAAATTGGAAAAGCAACCTGTGATTTGAATGTGTCTTTGTCTTGTGCTTGGTCTTTGAACCTTAAATGTAACGGTAGCATTTTTAACCTCCATAATAAAATTCTTAATTTTATCTATGGGAATTGTTTGTTACACAGTCATTCAGTGTTTTCCTTGAATTCGTCTATGTTGTGAAATAGTCCTCTCTCCCAGGAATATAAGAAATAAATAATAGTTTCTGTGATTGCAGTGTGTTACTGACTTCTCAATTAGTGTTAGTAGTTATTCCAAACAGTTAAAGAATCAATTTATGTTCTTTAGAAAATGATAGGTATTTGTCTGAAGTATTTAGAAATCCAGACAGTAATATAAAATCAATCTATTTTTAAGGTTATTTGAGGTAATGATATAGTGATAAGTTAATTTTACAGTGATTAAGAGACAACGCAGTTGGGGCTCCCAATTAGACTTTGATCTGAGGATATTTCTCTCTGCACTTGATAAGCAGGAAAGAGATGAGATTTAATGGTGAGACATGAGGCTTTGAGCAGTTGGGATCCATGTTCTATGTTATGAGAGTTGGTGTAAAGGAAAATTTTAAAGTTAACTGAATATGTATCATTTGGTTTCTCATCTTTAAAATTTATTGATTTTAAATTGACATATAAAATATCCTCTGCTACTGAGAGTGCCCAAAAAGAACAGTTAAATGATAAATTTTCACAAAGAAAAATGTCAAACACTCCACATAAAAAAAAATCTCAGCATTCTTGTGATGGGTGGAAAGTTAGTTTTCTATCTGTTGATACCCAACTTTATGAACATCAAAGGAGGGATAGTAAACCAAGGCTAAGGCTTGCTTCCTTGCTGTTACACACACCCAGGATGGCAATGCGCAATACCAAATGTATTGTAGCTCCTGAAGGAAAAAGGGACTGTGTGTTACTGTTATCTCCAGAGAGGAGATGATTTCTGCACCCTGCTTTCCCATCCTTGGACCATTGATCTCAATGCTGGGACTTGGCAGAGTCTAGTCTGTTGAAAAGGATGAAAAATTGTTACCTTTATGTATATCCTGTAGTTTCTTTGTGTTGAGATACTTTATAATAATAAAATAAAATAGTAATAGTGAATTTTAAGAGGGACTTTATATCAGGAATTCTTCATGGCCTGGAAATTAAAAGAGTTGTCCAGGCAAAAGTAATACAATATGATTAGCGATGAATATAAAAGAATAGCATAGGAATGTGAAAATAAAATTGATGACTGAGGAACAAAGTAAGTTTCAATTTACAAAGCACAAGAAAAGAATCAATGAAAGGTTCTAAAACTCTGAGTAAGAGGAGGCACGAAGGGATAAGTCCATTACCTAGATCTGTTATTAAGTAAGAAAGGAGAACAAGGAAAAGACTTTCAAAGACTGATTCTTCCCTTCATACTTTGTAAAAGAGATATATTGTGACCTGCTACTTTCATAAAATTAATCTTAGACAGGAAATAAAAGTGGAACCAAAGCACAGAAAGAATAGCCTAAGGAATCTTAATATAGATGTGCTCAAGTGGCAAATCCTAATAAAATTCATCCTAGAATGATTGAGGAATTAGGCACTGCTGATTTTATTTATTTATTTAATATCCCAGAGGGTGGAAATAGCCAGCAAAATGGGTTTGTGTGTATCTGGTTTTGTGCCTCTTTATTCTTCTGTTAAGAGAATTATTGAAACTGTCAGTTTTGATTCCAAATAAAGGTTCAGGAGTAAATAGTTTAGCAATTAATTTGTATCTAACAGTGTGTAGAAGAGAAATGGTAAAACACCCAGTATGGCTTGGTGTGACCTGTTTGTAAGAAACCTCAATATTTTTCTCTTCTAAATAACAATAGCAAGTTTAGTAAGAGGAAAACTTTAGGTACTATGCAGCTTTATTCTAACAAAGTCTTTTTCCCTACATGAGCAAACTAGGGAAACATAATATCAATATTGTCTCCATTAGATGTTGATGTTATCAGCATCAAGTTGAAAGATTGCCTTTACGGAGTAATTATCTATAGTACCCTGTCAAGATGAAAAGGCATTAGTGAGTTGGATGACGGAAGAGAATACATACTTAGAAAAGTTACTGATGATACAAGCTGGAGAGAGGTTGAAAGTTTAGGATTTTCTTTTTTCCTTTGTTTTAAACATAAGGTCTGAATTCAAAATACTTTTGATGAGTTTGGAAACTGCAAAATCAACAAGATGAAAAACAATGCAGGCATTTAACATGAAAAGTTCAAAATATATGAATCCAAAACAGGAAATAATTATTCAGATAGAAAGAGAGAAAAAAGACATGAAGATATAGCAGATCTGAAGGTGAATTGCTGCTGAGAAAAAAGCAAAGTTGTTGTTTTGTTGTGGATTTTATTTGGGTTTTTGGTTTGGATTGTTTTTTCTTGAGCATCATACCAGACATGTTGTAGAAAGCACGTTTTGTCTAGTTTGGCAAATCATCTTTGGGTAATTGGTCCTCTCACGTGCCTTGCAGCTTTTTGCTCTTGAGAAGATGCAGCAAAATAGGAGTTCTTTTTCATTGTTCTTGATTTCTGCTATCGAGTGAAAACTGTCCTGATTTTTACTAAGCATGCTTTATACTAAATATGAGAAAAAGAGTCTTTGGGCCATAAAACACTGGAACAGACTACTTAGAAAAACTGTGGAATTAGCCTTCTTAGTAGACACATGTCAATATATTCTTGAGCCTGTGTTTGTGCTGTGTTAGGATTTGGTGGTCTCTTGTAGTCCGTTCCATCTCTCCATTAAGTTTAGTGTTAGACTACATGTTTTATCTACACAGAAGAGATTGTGTAAAAGAATTAAATCACCAACTCAGTGAAGTTTGTGGATATGCTACTTATGCATCCTAAATGTAATTTTAAGTTCACAGATGAACTAGGTTGGAAACGATCTTTGAGCATAAAGTCCAACCTATGGCCTAACACCACCTCATCAACTAAACAAGGGCACTGAGTACTACATCCAGTCTTTTTTTAAACACCTCTAGGGATGGTGACTCCATCTCCCTGGGCAGATAATTCCCAGTCTCTCTTTTGGTGAAGAATTTTTTCCTGATGTCTAACCTAAGCTTCCCCTGGCACAGCTTAAGGCTGTGTCCTCTCATTCTGTCACTGGTTACCTGGGAGAGGAGACTGACCACAGCCTGGCTACAGCCACCTTTCAGGAAGGTGTAGAGAGTGATAAGGTCTCCCTGAGTCTCCTTTTCTCCAGGCTAAACACCTCCACCTCTCTCAGCTGTTTCTCACAGGGTTTGGGTTCCCGGCCCCTCACCAGCTTCATTGCCCTTCTCTGGATGCGCTCAAGTGTCTCAACGTCCTTCCCAAACTGAGGGGCCCAGAACAGGGGAGGGATGACCTCCCTGCTCCTGCTGGCTGTGCTATAAGCTGGGATGCTCTTGGCCTTCTTGGCACCTGGGCACGCTGCTGGCTCATGTTCAGTCGGCTGTCAGCCAGCACCTCCAGCCTGGGCACTGTCCAGCCACTCCATCCCCAGTCTGTAGCACTGCAGGGGATTGTTGTGGCCAAAGAACAGGACTCAGCACTTGGACTTGTTAAACTTCATGTTGTTGGACTTGGCCCATCTATCCAACCTGTCCAGGTCCCTTTGCAGAGCTCTCCTACCCTCCAGCAGATCCACACATGGTCCCAGCTTGGTGGACTCAATCCCCTCATCCAGATCATCAGTGATGATATTAAATAGGACTGGCCCCAGCACTTGTCCCTGGGGGACGCCACTAGTGACTCACTGCCAACCATTAGGAACAAATTTTGGGTTTTATTTTAATACGTTGTTATTTTGCTTCTCAAAAAGTGATTTGACAGATCATACTTAAAATTATTTTAAGGCTTCTGCATATATGTCTATTTGTCATCTAATGATTATGCTAGAAAAGCAGGGAATGCAATTGCAGTAGCTCTGAGCTAGAAACCCCTTGATTACTCATCCACAGTAGAAAAGCCCTGTGGAAAAAAATGGCACCCAAGAGATTACTTGGATTTGTATATTTCTTCAGGCAAAGTTTACAGACCTGTAAATTTAAATGTAGAATTTTTGTGGGCAGAATGCATTGACAAATATGCCTGATGGTAATACATCTCCTACTGATAGTCCCAGGACAGGTCAATAATAATGCTTATATTGATAGCAGCAATGCAGGAGATGTTACTTGGTATTATAGCTAAAATCCATGTTATCCCCTTAATTATAATTACATTAATATTGACAGGCTGTTGACAATACTCACATTACTATTGATAGATTTCTGTCAATAACATGTTTCCAAATAAAATATATTCATTCATAATTTCTGCATTGCTCAATACCAGCACTAATATATACCAGAAGAAATTTCTTTTTCCCTAGTGATATACAGTAAATTTTTTTGTACTGTACAAGTAGGGTTGTTTATTTGTTTGGTTAAAAAAGACAAAACAAACGAAATACAGGCGATTTAAGAATGGAACATTTTAGGGTTTTTCAGTTTGTTTTTTTTTCTGGCAGGCAATTCTTTTTTTTTCTGTGTGATATCTTTGACTGTATAAAGGGAGAATCTTACAAGTACCAGTCTTTACTAATTAAAGAGTATTTCTGTAAAGGTTCATCAAACATTGAGTTTATTATGTATGGGAGTGTTGGTATGTGCCCCTTTCATTACTGGGTCTGTGATTTGGGGTTCTTATGTTTTAAAAGTAACTTAAAATAAGACTTAAAACACTAAGGATGACAAATAGAATTTAATAAAAAACATGGAGGAAAACAAACATTTTCTATATTCTCTGTAGCTCAGCAAAATATAGAATGCAAAAATAACATTAAAAAAAGTACAAGATAAATGTCTTTGCACTTACAGGGTGTGTTTTTATCTAGTTTTAAGCTACTATAGTTCCCACTTATTTCTACTGTGATACCCCTGTGTGCAAAAACTGAAAAAGAGCAAATTCCTAAAAGGAGTTTATATAGAAGTAATTTTTAAAGGGAAATTTCCTAGCATAGCAAGATTGAGATTAAAATGTAAGGCTCTTCCTCAAGGAAACAGTTGCTCTTATTCAGATCATTAGGACATTTGAAGACAATTTCATAGGACAATGCAGATTTCAAACTATCCCCTTTAATATTTGCCTGTGGGAAATAAATATCTTCCCTTGAAGTGCAATAAAACCTTAGATCAATTCAGAAGAAAGTAGAGTGGATAGCAGAACACTGAGCACACAGAAATGTGCTTACATGTTAAAATCAGAAGTATACGGATATAATCTTTAGGTAACTTTCAGGGTCCAGTTAACAACCATGCCCTATGGCAAGCTTTAAATGTTCTTAGCAGGAAAGAACTCAGAACAATGCCCAGATTTATTGCTTGAATTGAGAACACTTAATTTTTCATCAAAAAGAAAGCTTTTTTTTATTTTTTTTATTATTTTTTACATAGCTATGTTACAAGCATAATTTAAAAGATAGCTTCCTTATTGTTGTTTGGTATTTTTCCTTTTCCTTATAGTGTGCCTAAACTTGACTAAAGTTCAATCAATTTGGTAGCTGGTAGTTCAGGAAGAGACATTAAACATGACACCATTAGACAGTATATATGGTGTTGATTCTGATTTTCTTAAAAAGAAGACTTGTTGGATTTGACAAAATTTCAAAGGTTACCAAACAGTAGTTGTGCTGTTTGGGCATGTTGTCTCAAAAGTGGTTCCCATTTTCTATATATAGAATTCCAGTGCACTCTGACAGATTCACTGAAATTATTTCCTTCAAATACAGTTCTGTGTGGGATGATGGACGTGAAAAAAAAAAATCAATTAGATTTTCCATTGAGGCAATGGGAAGGTCAAAGTCCAAATCCCAGAGAAGATTTTAGTCTGCTCTCCTGTGAAAATTGGGAATAAATTAATTGCTAAAACAGGTAGGTTCAGGCATCATTTGGCCAAGTTTCAAGAATTTCTGGGGAGAAATTTCTGGAGATTTCAGTCTTGGTGGACAAAATGTTCCAGCTTCCTTGTTTCCAATTGGAATTTCTCATGTAGTGACTTAACACAGAGTTGCCTCTCTTTATTTCGTTGCATCTCACAGAAAACTTTGGCTTAATATTCTCTGCAACCCTTAGGAAGTAGAAGATTATTCATAGACCATTTCTTAGCTGCCTTATCCTTCAAGCTGAACAATCTGAGTTCCTTCAAGCTCTTCTCATATATCAGGACATGGGGTTCTCTGATGGTATTAGTTACAGGACTCTTCTCAGTTTGTTGACATTTCTTTTGTACTATTCATAGAAAAGAAGCTAAACTGGACTTAGTGTCCCAGGTGTAGACTCACCAATGCCAAGTGGAGGGTAACAGGCACATTTTTCAGTCTGCTGGCTATACAGATGCTAGTGTGCTGCAAGGATGCACTGGTGGCTTGTGTTCAGTGTGCTACCTGTCCCCACATCCTCTTTTTCAAAGCAAGTGTGCAGTCATACAGGCTCCCAGCCTATGTGTATTTCATGATCCATCATAATCCTGTGGATTTGACACATTTTCCTTTGTCTTCAGAAAATTCTTGATGATCCATTCTTCACTTGCTCAGGTTTCTTTAGATAATATAGCCATAATGAGAGAAAAAAATCTATAAATATTTAGTCTACCTTATTTATGAGAAACCTACAATAGAAATTGCTCATAGCATCTGTAGTAATGAAAAACAATTGGAAAAGATGGTTGAAATGATGTTGGAAAATAGTAGATGGATCAAGGAAGTTGTTCGAAAAGATGTCCCTTTTCAGTAACTAGCATTTTTGAAGGAGGTTTTGAGTGTTGGGAGTTATGTAGAACATTGAAGCAAGTAGAACAAAGTGAAATGAGTAGAAGAGAAAGTGAAGAAGACATTAGACTTTTAGGGTTTATGAGTGAATAACCAGTGGCAGGTTCCAGAGCAGTTGGTTATTAAAGGCTCCAGTTCCTAAAATGATAGTGGAATGAAAAGATGAGGGATAGGAGGGTGAATGCGCATTGGGGCTGGAGTTTTTGAAGTGATGCAGTAAAATCCAGTAGGGGTTGAATTGACCCTTTGATCATAAATTAGAGGAGGGAAGTTATTTGAATCATACTGGAAAATGTTTCCTGTGCTTTGGTTTCTGCTACAGAAAGGACTAAGTGTGAGGGAGACAGGTTTGGTTATATAGGCTTTGTATCCTGGTTTTTCCAGCTGGTGTGAAAATGAACCCTATGGCTGTGGCCTTATCCCACCTTCAGCCATGTTTTGCCTGCTAATAAAGGAAGAAGTAGTTTAGAAAAGCTAAGTGGAGCTGTTGTGTGCTCTACCCATGTAGCAGTCCTAGCTAATTGGAAACAACTGTTATACACCCTACACTAAAGACAAAGTCATATTTCCTTGCAGTGATAAGTAATTATGAATATGGAAAACAGTAGGAAAGCTACAGATGATGTTTTATATTGTGTTTTAAAACTTCTGGGGTGTTCTTGTTCAGCAAACATGGTTGTCTGTTTGAAGGATTTTTTTTTAGTATTATTGACATCAGTAGCAACCATTGCTACCAAGAGCCTCTACAGCATCTTTTACTCACAGTAATCTTGTATGGTTATTTTTTTTCTCTTATAAATAAGAATTTGAGGCACTACCTCCTATACTTTCTCTAGAAGGCTGTGGATTCCTTGCAGGTCTGTTATGCAAAGAATTGGTTTAGAAAGTGAAATATGTTGCATACTCTCTGAAAATACTTCTGAATCACTTTGGGATTTAATCTGTTGACAAAAGGAAGCAAAAATTGATTACTCCACAATTTTACATTGAGATGTTGCCTCTATTTTTCTTTGGTAATTTACTGCATTTATTTCTCAGCCAGGCTTTCAGATGCAACAACATTTAAAAGAAACCATTTAAAAAAATTTTTTTTTTTCTATGATGCTTGAGCAAGAGGAGTATCCAGTTGTTGACGTTGCTATTATACATTAATCATCTTGCCTGTAAATGTTATACGACAAGTAGCACAATCCCACACCTGTCAAAAACACTCTAGAAAATATATGCAGACTTCTGTGAAGTACTGTATAATAATTTATGTCTGAATGCTGAATATTTCTTAGATCTCATATGATTTTTCTCTAAACAACTCACTGCCTTTATTGAGAAAATTTTATTCATTCCCACCCTGATTTCATCCATATCTTTATGTAATTCCTAAATTTGTCTGTATTTCTACAGTTTTGCTTTCAGCTGTAGCAATTGAAGTGTTCATATGGCAACACTTGGTCTGCCTCACTGTTCTTTTCCAGATTTTTTGGTTAGTATTTCATTTTCCCTATTTCGCCATAAAACACCATATAGTGTTGCAGTTCTTCTTTCTGATCTATTTTAATATTCAATTAAATATTACAATTATTCCCTGCAATATTTTAATGTATATATAAATTTATTAATATGTATGTACATGTATATAAATCTGGGGATTTTTCTGAATATCTAGATAATGTTGAACACTTTTTTATAACCAAATGTTAACATTTTGTGAGAAATGGTCAAGCATAATTTCTTCTAAAAATAAGATTTTAAAATAATTTAAATGTGTAGTAATTTTATATTAATGTAAAGCTTCCTGAAATGAATTGTGGCATATTAATAACAGATTCATAGAGCATTCTGAGATTTTTTTTGTTTCTTATCTACTGCTGATAAATTACAAATTTGTTATTTTTATAAAAATAAAAATAGGAAATACTCTGCTATACTAAAATCTATTTGTGTTTTATTTCTAGAAAGTTTATTTGTGAAGAAATGGCCTCCAGCCTTGGAAATGAAAAGAGTGTGAATCCTGTGCTCAGAATAAGTCAGCTTGATGCTCTTGAACTAAACAAAGCCCTGGAACAACTAGTGTGGTCCCAGTTTACCAGCTGTTTTCATGGATTTAAACCTGGGGTGTTGGCTCGTTTTGAACCAGAAGTAAAAGCATTTTTATGTCTTATATTATGGAAATTCACTATCTGTTCCAAGAACGCCACTGTGGGACAGGCCATTCTCAATATTCAATACAAGAATAACTTATCTCAGTCAGAGAAATACCAACCTCTGAGCAAACACCAAAAGTTATGGTATCTTGTTTTCACTGTTGGTGGAAGATGGTTGGAAGAAAGATGTTATGATTTATTTAGCAATCGTCAACAGCAATCCTTCTGCAAAATTAAGAGCTATATAGGTTTTGGATCTGGACTTCTTAAGCTTTGTGGACTTGTAAATTTTCTGATTTTTCTTCGGAAAGGAGCATTCGCAACACTTACAGAACGCATTCTAGGAATTAGGTCAGTTTTTTGCAAGCCACAAAATGTTCGTCAGATAGGATTTGAATACATGAACAGGGAACTCTTATGGCATGGCTTTGCTGAGTTTTTGATATATCTGCTACCACTCATTAATGTACAGAAACTGAAACTTAAAATTTCCTCTTGGTGCTTGCCTATCGCAGGTCTTTCCAATAGTGAAAACTCATTAGCAGTTCACTGCAGGGAATGTTCACTTTGTGGGGAATGGCCTACCATGCCACATACCATAGGCTGTCCACATGTTTTCTGTTACTACTGTATTAAAAGCAACTTTTTATTTGATATGTATTTTACATGTCCTAAATGTGGCTTAGAGGTACAAAGTCTTCAGCCATTGGAGTATAAAATTGAAATGACAGAATTGCATGGCTGATATGAGGTTGATTTCATTTTCGTGATATCTATTGAAGGGATTAATGGAAGAATTCAGAAATTATTGAAGGCAGACTGCTGGAAGAGGCTTTTGGGGACTCTGTAATTTATGTAACATGTATTTTTACTGGTCTTAGCTTTTTATTGAGTAACAGTGCCAAAATGCCCTACCCCACTTGGCAGGTGAGGGGAAGGTGGTTGGATTTACTCTGGATGGTGTGTGGGAGAAACAACAGCAACATTCTCAGGAGGTTCAGGAAGACCTTTTACTTGCAAACTTGAGACCATTCCAATTGAATAAGGCACTTTGCAAACTTCGACTTGGCAGTCTTTAACTTACCCAGACACAGTGCCATTACCAACTTACCTAGTAGATGGATTAAGTGGGAAAGTTGTTCTTTTCATGCCTAAAGAATAATTTTAAAATTGAATTCCCAATATGATGTTACACTAAAAAAACACAAAGGTATAAAGAACATTTAAGGAGAACAGTGCATCTGCTAGACCTTTGTGAGATGGCAACTAATTTTCTCAGGCTTACATGTCTCAGAGCTTCAATTACATATATATTTTCTTCCCTCCAAACCTGACGGGTGAAACCCATCATCCTTTGGAATGTGGCAGATGTTCAGGGTAATCCACATTCTTCTGAGTTAGAGACACTGAAGAAAACTGTTCACTTACAAGATGCTGTCTGTAGGAATTGCCACTCATGTTTTTTTGGTGTGATCTAGGTGGCTGCCCAATCTCTAAGTTCACTTCCACACAGAAAAAGATCAAACGCAGTTGTATGCATGTTAACATATTTAAACAGGTAATTTCCTGCTTTTTGCATTCACTATTTGCTTTCTTAGCCTTTGCAGTGCTTTAATTGTTCTTACACTTCATCCATTTACTCTTCAACCTGGTTTTGTGGGATTATTTTCTTTTTAATTGCAATCCTTTTTTAACAGGAAGTGTTATTCAGAAGAGTCTCATTAACACAGTAATACATTACGTCCTCTTTTTTAATCTTAATTTGTGAAAAACATATGCAGTTAAATTAAATAAATAGCTTTATGGTGGCTCTGTTCTCGATTGGCAATCACCAATAGTCAGTCCCAAAAATAGCAGGGTAACAGCTGATTGAGTAACTTTGATCTACTTTTATGAAATGGTTTATTACATTCTTCATTCTACATTCTGATTAGAGCAACCCACTAGTCTATTTGTTTGAAGATCTTAAATTCTAGGTTTTGATCTTTAGAGTGACACACAGTGCTTTCATCTGATCTAATTAGGTATAGTTAGCGGGTGGGCAGCTAAAAACTTCATTAATTCTGCTACTGTTCTGTGAATCAACAGAGACTTCAGAGCAAGTGCTTCCAGATCCTGTGCTGCAGTATTATTTGCTGTCAAATGTGTGCATTACTAGCCTGCCATATTTCTGTTATTTGCTGTTGCAATTAGTACCAGCAGGTGCAAACTTGTTTTTGTTAGAGTATGAGAACTGGCAAGTCATTTGGAGAGCATCCTGAAGTTACTTCTTGATCCTGAAGGAATTTTGTATGAATTGTCCTTCCACATCACTTAATAGCTTTTCCCAAAGAAATGTATTAGCAACACTGACTTAAAGGTGATCTAATGTCTCCAGAAACATCATCAGCATTTTGATACTTCAGTCTTTATCTGTGTTTATTAATAAAGAATTGTATGCATCCAAAATCCAGTGTTCATAACTTACAATCACAGCAGACCTTTGTTTGCTGTGGAGTCTTCTTTATTCTGAAGTTTCAGAGCAATATTTTATCAAAAGAATATGGATTCTCTGTTTTGGCCTCTGCTAAGTGTCATGCCCTTCTTATGTTGGAGTTTGCTTCTTTCCTATATAGAAATGTTTCATTTTCCTGAATATTAAAGAATGTTATCTTCCTTTTTCATTCCACCTCCCTCTGTCCTGCTGTTTGATGTGCATAAGCTGTATGAATTTCCTGGGGTTTGTTTTGTCTTTTGCAGCTTCATGCGGGTAAAGTTTGTGCTCTGTTTTTCATCCCTGTTACACTGTCAATAAAAAAGCAGTTAAGTACCTCTATTGTACAGCTGGTTTCTGCTGGCTCTGCTATATCACACTCTACTGTAGTTTTTTTTTCTTTTTTCTGGAATTAAACTTCTAATGCTTAACTTATACTGCCTTATTATAGCAAAGCATTGGCCTGCTTCTGTAGCACCTCCTCATCACTGTTGGGTTTGTAGCCCATAGTATTTACAAAGTTTGCAAAGTCTGTGTCTTGTGGCATAAACTGTTTTTGTTACCCTAGGAACCTAGATCTTTAGGTGGAGGTTTAGTTATTTTATTTTCCATGCAAGTAAGCAGATACCAAGCATCTCACAGAAGCAGGCGGTTTTGGAAAAGAATGGTTGTTTGTGTCAGATACAGATTTTTTTTTTTAATCTCCCATATGGTAAAACCTTTGCTCAGTTGTAGTCACTAATGAGACCAAGGTTCCAACTTGAAGATTGAGAAAGTTTCTACGAGCTTACCTTTTTGGGTACTTCAATATTCAGCATTTTCCTGAAGCTCTTTAAAATTAAAAATACACTTCTAAAGATATTTTAATTCTGTTTTGTTGTGTCTTGTGATCTCTAAGTTGCAGAAGAGTCTTAGTTAAAGATCTTACAGGAAAAAAATCAGATTCTTTGTAGAGTAGTCAAAGAATAATTAGTTTTACATATTAATTACCTTGATAATTTGTCCTCATAAACATTATATTTTTCAGATTGAAACTCTACTTTACAAAGGACTGCTATATCTGGTCTGACTTCCCGCAGTGGAGGGACTAAATTTTGTTTTGGAATGTTAATCTTTAAACAAAGGGGGATTAGTATTCAGCTACCATTAGAATGTACTTGTGAGTAGTCATATGTGCATCAGTGAAAAGGGTAAATGCTCAGAATTTAAGGAAGCTAAAGGACCAGAACTTCTGTTCAGTCTTGGATAGGAGTTACAGCTTTGTATTACCAGTTTTCTTTGTGCTCTGTTGACTTTGTGTGCTACATGAACATTTTCATTATCAAAAATCAAAATATGAAGCCATAAATGAAACATACTAATTACATTAATAAACATACTAGGAAACTTTCATTTCTTCATTTGAATGAGAATTACCAGTTGCCACAAGGTGTGATGGGGTGGCATTCAGATGAAAGGAGTCAGAGGATGCTGTTTTTTACTTCCACTCCCCACCATTCTATCTACTCCATGTTTTAAGGGAGGTTTTATGTAAGTAATTTTATAGAAGACTTAAAAGTGGGAGTTTCTGTGAAAGAAATGAGAGGGAGAGTATTTGATTCCTGCCTTACCTGGAAATATTTTTTTTTTGTAAGTATAAGATATGATGGACAAGGATTATCTCAGCATTAGTAAAGAGACAATGTGAAGAAAGATGAAAGATATGTATTTGCTAAATACAATCTATTATAATGTACTTATTTGAGAATACTAATGGAATTGTTATCTGGGATGTGTCATTCTTATGAAAACCAAGTTGACAAATAAATGATATTTTTCTACAGGAGGTTCTGAGGTTTGCCTTTTTCTTAAGAGTTTTCTGGAAGGGTGGTTATTTCTTACTCAGTGGGTGGCTTCATACTATGTCATTTATGAGACTAAAATGCAAAGTGAGAAACTAGTTTAGACTTCTTTAAAATTTCTTCAGTTTTGGGTTTAAGCAAATTATCTTTTCACATTTCTTCTTTTGAGCAGATTACTCATAGCTGTTCAACTTTGCTGTGTGTTTGCTAGGAAGCTGTGTTGGCTTGTGCTGAGAACAGAGTATTGTGGCATGGCTGGATTCAGGATGGGGTCGTGCTTATTGCCAGCACAGATAATTAACTGATGATCATTTGCTTTTAATACAGTATGGTAGCCTGAGCTGCTGCAAGTCACAGTGTATACAACCAAAACAGCAGAAGCAGTGGTGCTTCAAGCCCTGACCTGTTCCCTGGAGGAACTCTTAGTAGAATTGGTTGAATAGATTACAGCTGCCTGCCTTCAACCTCCCAAGAGCATTTTACATGCTGACAACATTAAAACATCCACCTAAATTGTTACCACAGTCTTAAGTTTCTGCCATTCCAGGGGAGTCCACTTCCAAAGTGAGGAGCTGGCAAAGTGGCCAAATACCATTCAAGGAAATGACATTTGTGGGCAGAATCTCTCTCAGGCTGGCACCAGATGAATCACAGACATGCACTGGCGTGTTTGCACAGCATCTGCTAAAGCCAACCAGTCGTCTTTTCTGTTCTCTAGAGCATACCTGGGGTTTAGAATTCTCAAACTGTCTGTTGATCTGCATGCAAAAATGCAGATCTATTTCAGGTAAGAGGTGTTGGCAGACTTGTACAGCAGCAGGTGCAGGTAGTTCTATGTCTTGCAGGCAGTTTTTAATAAGTACAAAATCCTCAACTGCATACCTCTGATCTTGTGGCTCCTAAGAGAACAAACTGGTGCAAAGTATGACAAAGTTGGCCAGTGTGCTACCATTGATCTCATATCTGTCTACTTTGAGGGACATATTTCAAGGGTATTTCGGGCAGAGAAAAGATTGTCAGTCTTTTAAATGCTCTGCATTAGGCTATTTTGGAAGGGCTGTGATGGAAAACTAAGCTCAGGATGAAAAACTGACTCTTCTCTGTTCTGCCATTTTCTGTATTCATTGCAATCTTCTTTCTAACTTCTTGACTGCAGAACTGGCAACTTTCACTAATGTGACCAAAGCATCCCATCATGTTCCCTAGCTTTTAGTCACTTGCCAATAGCTGGTGTGCCATCTTGTTTAAAGCCCTTACCTAAATAGTCCTTCGGGACACACTGTGCCAAGGAAATAACCCTAGATAGCATCTCCAGATTGTGCAACTGCCAGGGATACCTCTGATGCAATAACTGTGTCAAGGATAATCCTTGGAGATACATTGCCTAATTGGAAGAAAGTCACATCTTAAGGTTCAGTAGGAGTCTTCAGGTACCCGATTCTCCAACAAGATTGCTTGCCTGCTCTCTGTAGTTCTCCTTTGTGGCCTGAAGACAGGGTGCAGAAAGGATCAGGGTTTTTTGCCTAGAGCCAGGGCACTCCCTGGGGAGAGGGCCCTAGGAGAGTGCCTGTTGCAGCAGGCAAAGACAGTAAATTGCATCTGTGGCAGTACTGACTCTTACATGGGACTATATGTTAGCTCTGAGGACTTGCAAAGAGTTTTGAAACTTGTCCTGTTTTGTTAACATGTTATAACTGGTTATAACATAACTGTATAATCCAGAGTAACCATATAACTGCCTGTTATATGGTTACTCGGAATGAATTCTCTCCTGTTGTACCCAGTTTTGATACAAAGTCTTTTAGTCATGTTTGTGCATGGTGCTGTAAGGGACAACAGGCTTGGTATTCTGGATGTTGATATCCTGTTTGTCACTGGTGATCTTCATCTTAATTTCAAATGCATTAAACCACAATAGAAACTATGAACATACTGTGTGAGAGACAATTATATGTGTAGAGATGCATGGCTTATGGCAAGGCTTAAGAAGCAGTGTGCATAATGCAGACCCAGGGCTAGTTAAGCTTTTCTTAAAATGCTTTTGTGTCTGTTTGCACTGAAATAGGTAAGTTTCTTATGAGTGACAGCCATAGCCACTAAACACTCTCTCTGTAATTAAGAAAAGCTTCCATGATGTATGTGGAGTATTTGTTGATAACTTCTAACTCCAGCCTCTTTTGATGCATGCTGCTACCAAAGATTGTGGATCCCGTGGATTGTTCCACCTAATAGTCATATAGTTCAAAATAACGACCATTGCTTCAGGATACTTTTCATAAAGGCTCTAACATCTCCTTGACTGCTACACTACTAATGTTGACAGCCTATCCCTGATTTCTCTGTATTAAAAAGGATAAGAATAGGGCTGGAGGCAGGTGCTGGACACAAGAATCAGAGCTCTGTCAAGATAGACAACATGAGGATTTCAGAGGGTATGCAAAAACTGTGCACTCACTGCTGTTCATTCCATGTACTGAGGACAAAATGATCCCATGTGGTGTATGGTAATTCTTCTCCAAAAGCAATGCTTGAATGGCCAGAGCATGCTGCAGATGCAAGCATGAGATGGGCAATTAGCCAAGTGGCACAGCTCCTATTACATATGTTGTGGGAAACAGGGTAACAGTTCAGTTGTGTTTGGCTGGCTGTCTCCAGGTTTAAGCAAACTGGCCATTGCAGAAGGTATAGATGGACCTGCAGCATGCTGTCTCTTGCATCCTTTCACAATCCCTGTGACTGATAACAGCAACGCCAGTCACCATGCAACAATTTCAAAGGTGGTAGAGTGGCAAGGCACAAAAAAGTGCAGGTTGCTCATTGCTTAGTGCCACAAAAACCCAACTTCATAAAAATATAAACTGATCCAAGAAAAACTGGTGCATTATCCATACTTGCAGGACCAATATAGATATCAGGACATGGAGATTAGAAGTAGGAAGAAAATGGCGCTTGAAAATTTTTCACATACACAGTAAAACAGCTTTTGCTGCAGAAATGGAAAATGCATTAGTCATTAAGAATAGATACTGCAAATTTCCAGTCACCTACAGCTATTCCTGGAAATACACAACAGGATCACAAAAGAAATAGCATTCAAGCTGTGAAATGCTTTACTGAAATATGTCAAGATTCTAAAGGAAATTTAAAGATTGTAACAATCAAACTCAACTCTTGCTGAATGTAAGAATAAAACAGTTTGGTAATTCTTAAAATTTGCTCCTCTAATTAATTTGCAGACATAAAACTCTCTTAAGACACCTGTGATTGTGAGAAGTTGCTTTTCACAGTGAAATGGTTAGTTCTTACACCTAAGCTATTACTTTAACTCATTCTTTGAAAAGGGTGGCGGGGGGCATTCAAGGAAAATCATGTAACTGATTTTCCATTATTACTTCTTGCTTTCTTCCTTCTTGCTTTCTCAGGAACTGCTCATGAGCATGATGTTTTAGGTCTACTTTTTGAAGTAGAACATATATTTTTTGGTAAAAGCATTAATTATATTTTAAAATATATTAACAATATGTTAATATTGTCCTTGCTTTTTTTTGTTCTCTTGTAAGACCTTATGGAATATCCTTAACTTTATGGATAAATAAATTTTAATTCTATTACAGAAGTAAAAGCCCCTTTTTGGCATTTTGTAAGTAGATGATGATATTCTGTTAGTGACTGCCTTTTCAGTAATGTGGTGGTCTAAATTCTGAATTCTATTATTTTACATCGGCAGCAACTGAAAGTATATTTTTTATAAACAGCAAACTTCACCTCATAAAAATTCATTACATAAGGGCATAAACAAGTACTTTTCCTTGCAGTCATTGGCAGTAAGTGATTCATCAGTTTTCCACAGAAAACCAATTTCATTGCAGATGTTCTGCAGACTCCCTGAATTGTAGAATCATATCATCCAATCCCAGCACAAGGAATGTAGGAATTTTTTTTTAAAGGGTGGAAAAAAGGCTGTGCTTAGTCTTTTTAATAGGATTGAATATCATTTGCTGTCTCATCAGTTTTGTGAAATAACCATAAAGTAATCAGCTTGCCATTCTTTCCTTCCCTGTACAGGCTATCAACTTACTCACAATGCTGATTTCATAGCAAGTGCATAAGTGAATAACTTGCAGGAGAGCAAAATCTTCCTTTGAGGTTAAACAAAATGTAACTGGGTTACATAGTTGTCTCTCCTTTTTTTCTTCATTCTTTCTCTTCTCCTTCATTTCTTCTTGCTTACTTTTTTCATTCCTTTCTTCCATTCTTTCATTCTTGTTTAATACTTCAAAGTATAGGAATTTCCCATAGTAATCAGCCACTAATTTTCACTGTCCAACAAACCTGCCTTTTTTCTTCCTTTAAAAAAAAATTTTGTTTATTTTTCTAAGAACCAGTCATTAACTGGTTAATTGGTTGATTCAATTCTGTTCTTTCACAATGAGCCAGAAATAAAGGATAGACCTAAAACTACTTCTTGCCAGTGTGTGCAATTTTGTTTAATTCTATTCTGTATAACATATATAATCCGGCCTCCTATATTTCCACTGCATTAACTTATGTAGATAGAAAATTCAATTCTGATAGCTGAAGGAGGGAGAGGAGACAAAGGAATATATTAAGATGAAAGTGAAAAGGTATGGAGAAAGTTTGAAGCTGAGAAACCAGAAAAGTAACTGGCAAGCAGCAGGAACCAGAAAGAGATTTTTTTTCCAGGAGGAGGAATTAATTTTATTGATATCTCCAAGATGGAGTTGAATTTAGCTCATAGAGAAGAAGCTGATAGTAGCAAAATGCACGTTTTGGTAAATGTTCTATACAGCTTTAGGTCTTTCTCTAAGTCCTCTATTTCTCATTTTGTTTTCTCCATTGCTACTATTCTTAACATAGCATAGAGAGAACATTCCTCCAAACCTGTGAATCAGTGAACTAAAACCAACAAGATCCAGTCTAGAATCATAGAATCAAAGAATTGTTTAATTTGTAAAAGACCTGTAAGATCATCAAATCCAACTGTTGCCCTGTCAAGTCCACCACAAATCATGTCCCCCGGTACCACATCTAAAGGTATTTTATATACCTCCAGGATGATGACTCAGCCACTTCCATGGCTAGCCTGTTCCAGTGCTTGACAATCTTTTCCATAAAGAAGTTATTCCTAATATGTAATCTAAGCCTCTCCTGGTGCAACATGAATCTGGTTCCTCATATCCTATCACTTGTTGTTCAGGCAAAGAAATTACCCCCACCCTCAATCCCACCTTCCCACGCTTCCTTTCAGGGAGTTGTAGAGATCAAAAAGGTCCCCCCTGAGTTTCCTGTCCCTCAGGCTATACAACCTCAGCTTCCTCAGGGCTCCTCATAAAACTTGGGCTCCAGACCCCTCACCAGCCCTGTTGCCTTTCTCTGGACACACTCCAGCACCTCAATGTCTTTTTTTATAGTGAAGGGCCCAAAACTGATCACAGGACTTGAGGTGTGGCCTCACCAGTTCCAAATATAGGGGAATGATCACTGCCTTTGTCCCCTGGCCATGCTCTTGCTGCTAAAAGCCAGGATGGCATTGGCCTTCTTGGTCAGCCAGGCACACTGCTGGCTCATGTTCAGCCATCTGTCACTGTCCCTTTACTCTCCCTTCAGTGTCATCTTCTCCAGGCTGAACAGACCAAGTCACCTCAGCTGCTCCTCAAGGCCCTTCACCATCTTTTTTGCCCTCCTTTGGACACTCTCTAACAGCTTAATGTCTTTCTCATATTGCAGCACCCAAAACTACACACAGGGCTCAAGGTGAGGCTGCCTCAGCAGGTAGGACTAGGTCAAACAGGACCTGCCTTTTACAGACACCGGCTGGCTCAGCCTGATGCTCTGATTGTCCTGCACACGCCATGTGACGGCACTGAAGATGATCAGCTCCATGATCTTCCCTGGCATTGAGGTCAAGCTGACAGATCTCAGTTCCCCAGATCCTTTTTCAGTCCCTTCTTGGAGATGTGTCACATTTGCCAACCTCCACTGAACTGGGACCTCCCGGGTTATCCAGAGCTGCTGGTTAATGATTGAAGGTGTTTCAATGTGCACTTCCTCAATGCCTTATCTTGTATCTGTATCCAAAAAATAGTATGAAATTTGAGGTTGAAAATGAATGGTGAAAGTCCTAAAGAAGCAACCTTTGTTCAAAGTTTGAGAAAAGAGGAAAATACAGATCCAATTATCTTTTGTTGACCAGATCAGATACAGGAATTCAATATTTAACAGCTACACCAAAAAAACCAAACCTGTCTGGGTTTTTTGGTACTCTGGCCAGTATACATGGCACAGTTCCCATCTATGTTAGTAAATTCACTACCCATCATAAAAAGATGGCTTTGAATGCTTGAGCCCAACCGAGTATATTTATAAACAACCATAAAGTGTATAAACAGCCACAGAGAGTTAATTTCTAAGTCATTTCAAATGCATTTCACATGGTAAGTATTCTCCATGTATTGCAAGTAATCTCAGATTGCTGAGTGTCACTGAGCTTAATAGTAGATAAAAACACAGGATGCATGCTGCCTTCTTCCACTAACCCACGTTAAAAAAAGACATCATAGAATTAGGGAGTCATAAAAGCAGCATCAGTTTCAACTTTGACATCACTGGTGCTGTAGAAGGATCTGTGGGTGCCCCAACACGCTCTCTACTTCTTCATTGCTTCTCCAGTTCATTTCTTTCTCAGGCAGGATCCATGCATGTTTTCCCTCCTGTGACTGTTAGAATAAGCAAAGGAGCTCAAATTTCTGGGTGCCCATGTTTTCAGGATAGAATCCATGATTTCTTAAAAGCAGTGCCACAGAAATAGTCTCTTCATTCCCATTCAAGTTCTTTCTCTGCAAAGACAATGGGGCAAAGACTAGACTGGGTATAAGCATGACTTTAGAGCCCGTCTCCTAGGCTCTTTCTTTCTAAACTTAGATCTGGCTCCAAACCACACAGGACCAGGATGTTAGCTGTCTCAACAAAGAAAAAAATGAATTTGCCATACCTCCTAGAGGATAGTGCAGTCAGGCTATCTGTATTTGCCCTATGCATATTATAGAAACAAAAGCTTGAGCCAATACTAAAGCCCTGAGCATATGCAAGCTCTCACTCCTTCAGAAATCTACAGAATTTTTCCTGCATATCTGTATTAAACAATGTTGTAAAGAATATGGACGACTAGCAAATTTAAATTCAAGAACAGGATCAGATACTTAATTTCACAGCTTTGGTTTACATAGAAAGGATGAACACTGGTGTTGTCATTAGTCATGCTTTCTCCTTGTGTATCCATAGAGATGGAGCTATGGAGTAAGTGCAAACAGCACAAACAGATCTGTTCAGCCCTAAATTCAAGCGTGGTGAAAAATGAGACATTGCACCCTGATAGCAAGGAAGAATGGGTTTCTTCATATGTGAGCTTATACATATATAAAGATATATGGTGGTTTATGAACTATTATTTTTAAGATCTACTCTTGTAGAATTACAGACTTCCCTCTTCTGAAAGCAGTGCAGCTGTCCCACAGGGTGTCAGAGATTGTAAGATCAGGCACCTAAGGAGAAGAGTTTACACAATTTTGTAATAATGAGCTGTGACAGAACACGAAAATATGTTCCAGGGTAAAAAAAAACCTCTATACATATATGGACATAAATAAAAAGACGAGGAAGTAATTTCAGAGAAAAGCTTAAGGAGGACTTGGAAAAGGAGAAGGCACTTGGCAACTGGGGACAAGAAAATTTACCTCATGCAGCCACTTGGATTGAGGAGAGCAGCATGCAAAATGAAGAAAAGTTGATTCTTACTGAGGTATTGAAAAAACCTTTTGAGTTAAGTTTTTCCTTTAAGATACCTTGCTGGAGTTTTCTGTGTGAGAAACAATCAGCCTGCTAACTGCAGGTCCAAGGCAATATGTGGGAAAAGATTTTTCTTTCTATGATATAGGTTACACTGACATGTAGAATGGAAGTTTAATACTGCACTTCATCATTAGTCCAATGAAATTACAGATATCAGCTCCTTTAACAAATTAAAGTTATACCACATGGAGAAAAGGACTAAACCACATACAGAATTAGGGTTATCTTCATTCCTTTCTGGCCTTAGACCATAGAAATGGAAAGGACAGGTTGGAGAAAGTTGCTAGGAGACTGTAATCACAAGTGTCAGAATAATACATTTTTATTTAAAATAGGAAATGTTGATTAATGAACATACTTAACAGATAATGAGTAAAGGCATTGAAAACATCTATGTTCAATCAAATTTCAGGTGAAACATTTAATTTATATGTTGAAAAGCCATTGAGAATTGAAAGTCTTCAAGGTAAAGCTAACCAAGTCAAGCAGTTAAAACTGAAGGACACAACAGTTTCAGGAGTACTTGATTAGAAGCCTCTAGATACTAAGAAGGAAGAGAAAATGTTTCCAACGTGTTAACCCAGTAAGTGTAAAACCAAAGAACAAAAGAGGAAATTATTTAGCTTTTAGAGTCTCATGTAGACATGTTGTAGAAACTAAGGTAAGATGAGACAACTACTTTGGAAGCAATGAGTTAATTTAAAGGTAAGATACTGGAGAAGATGTAGAATATGTAGCACATTAAAATGAGAAAACTAAGCAATAAATTAAGTCAAGGGTAAAGAAACTTCAGCCTAAATGAAAAGGTAACTTATTAAAGCATGAACAAAAGAGTCCTAGGATTTATTATACCAAAGCCTCAGTGTCCACATGTTGATTTCATTTGTGTCAATTTAAACAGGTATTACACCCTGAAAACACTAGCATGACATTTTACATGCAAGATTTATGAGCCTTAAGTTCTTGGAACCAGGAGTCCAAGTTTGTTACATAGCTTGGAATCTGAAGCTACACGACATTGGCTCTCCTCTCTCACATTTAGGTGTAAGTGGTAATGCATAATAAGCAGTTTACTGTGATGACCATCTCAGCTTCAGGACCATAGAATGGGTTGTGTCCTTATTAATTCATGTCAGTGTCAAGGAAACCAGTCAACAAGATTGTCCATCCAAACCAAGTAAAATAATTTGACTGCCAGGAAGAAATTGCTTCCTATATGTCAATAGACACCTGCAGAAGACAGGAAATGAGATACTGGTCCGATGTCTGGCTGCTGATCACTCAGCCTACTAGTAACAACAAAATCTTCTGCTAGATACAAATCTTGCTAGCTCTTCTAGGGAAAAAAAAATCTGTAGCAACAGAACAGGAATCATGAAATGCTCTTGAAATAATGATAGTTTGAAATAAACTAATAATTCCATCTTAAATGTGGAATAATCATAAAAGCATAAAATATTTTTATGGTGCTTTTATTTGATAAATAATAAATCCAGACATTCTTTTTACCAAGCCATTATTTAGCTAATTCTAAACTAACTATTTCTAATGAAGTATTATATGAATATCTAGATACTTATTATTTCTAATAAGCAAGAGTAGCTGCAAGCAATGAGAAAATAGTCATGCCTAAAACAATTAAAGTGCAGGAAAAATACATTGTTGGTGATGTTAACTGAAATGACAGCTTATGCAGAGACAGTGCAATCTGAAATAGTGTTTCACTTCTTAAAAAAATTTTTAAAAACTATTTTAATAGTCAGCTCAAATTTGAGAAAGAATATAAGAAACACAATGTACAACTGATAGTTTGTCCACTATCCAGTAACATAATACCACTAGGAAAAAAAAAATATTTTGTCAATTTGTAATGGAGAGCAACAAATGTACCTTGTGTGTACAAAAAGAACCAAAAAAGACTGAGCTAGCCCTAATGTAGCAATAGTTTGTACATCCAAAGTTTACGGTTGCTTCCATTAACAGTTCCAAGCCTTTTTGCTTTTTACCTAACCATTTTATTTCTGATCTGAATAAGGGCTCCTGGCCAAATGGGAAAGGCCTGACACTACAGATTCCTCTCTTGAACTGTGCTTTTATCACCTACCAGAAAGAAAAGTGAATAAGAAAAAAGTTACTGTTTATTATTTTGTGAGAGAAATTAAAAACAATAACAAGATATATTTGTTTGAACTCTGATAGTATCACTATTTAGTCGTCTTTATATGGTATGATATTATTCTGGATTGCTTATTTTGTTTATATTGAATTTAATTTAACACAGGTCTTGAATCTGTATATTAGTTAAAGAATCCAAATTCACCAGAAATACAACATCAATAATTGCCAGCAGCTAGCAAAAAGAATTAATCTCTACTGCGTAAAGGAAAAAATAAAGTAAAACTCTGTATAAATTATTGCACTCTCTTTCCTCTTGCACCTTTGATGACTAATGTGCTGAAATTCTGAATTTCTGCTGAAATGCAGAGTTTCCTCTTCTCAGGAACCTTGGGGCAGCAGTTACTGGATAAATTTGTAGTTTGGGTCATAGTTATCAAATGGGATTGGAAAGCAGATATGTAGAAATTAGTCGTTTCCTAGGAACATGTAAGGGAGACCTTTTTTAAATTTTATACTCACAAAAAAAGACTAAATAATAAACAAATGTGATTAGTTTCAAACAGAAACAATCGGGCTCTATGAATATGTTCAAAAAAGTATTTCAGCGCCTAAATCCAAGAGAACAATCTGGAATTATGGTGGAATATGTCAGCACCCTGCTTTCTACCAATAATGTCATTACTACTGCAAATTTATCAGATATGTCTTAGTGTGGCAATGTGCCTATCCCAAAGTACAGCTGCTTGGGGAGAGCACAACATGCCAGTGTCCAGCTTGTGTCTAAGAGAACTTGGGGTTTGCATAGCAGCCATCCCATCAACAATGTCTCCTGAAAGGTGTTTCAGCAGACAGGCACAAGGATCCCCCAACTGTGCGTCATGCATGGAACACAGAAAGAGGCAGTAAGAGATGCACCTGCCTATATCCATATTTTTTAATAGAACAGATAGAAGTGAGAGATTTGATTTCTGTGATTTACACCTCCTGGAAGTTCAACTCACACATGCCTGTGAGGAGAGAGCACCAGCTTGAGGTTAGGCTGCAGGAGACTCAGCAGTCAAAGATGTAAGAGTTTATAGCATCTAAATGTGTCCTCTTAATTATTTGTTTCTTTTCTGTGTATGTTCATCGCTGTGCTTTCCACTGGCAGAAAGTTATCCCATTTTTTTTCAACTAAAAAGGTAACAAAGTAACAAACAAATTGACAAAAATTAATTTTTGTCAATTAATATCTCTTCTTCCTTCTTCTTCTGTTGATTGCTTGTTCTCTATCTTCTTGGAGTTCACAACATTTGGGAGATAATGAAGACCAACTTCTATAGATGTCAAGAATAACTGAGTCAACCATAAGAGATGATGGCATTTGATGCACTGTTAAATGTAGTAGTTTCTGCATTTGTCTTATTTCTTCTTCATCTTTATCTACTGGACCTAAATTATATCCAATTGCATCATTTTCAAATTATTTTAAAGTTCACCACAAATTGTAAGCTTTTTTTTACTGCGTGCTAATAAAAATTTTAGGCTTTTTTTGTCCCTTTATATTCAAATGTGAGAAATGACAAAATACTTCATTTCATTATTTTTTTGTAACAGCAAAAATACTTGCATTTTGGCTTACAATACACAGCTTGCTTTTGGAGCCTGAGTTCAGAAAACCCTTTGAGAATGTAATATATTGTTTAAGAAAACAGTCATCTACTGTTCTTGAGAAACAAAGTCTTCTATTTTGTGCAATACCTGTTTTAACAAATTAAAGACACAATTTTACTTACTTATTTGCCTGACAGATTGGATCTGCTGTACAGACACATAGCAAACAAACAGGCTTTACATGACAAGTTTAGAATACTGACTGAATTATCCTGCATATATGCGGCTAACATACAGTATATATGATGCTGGATGAGTTATGGTGTAGAGCAATACACACAAAGGAACTTTGACTTTAAGATTTGGTGGCTGAGGAGAATGATTCACTGTTGTGCTGTTCCTCCTCCACACACTGAATTTGTTCTGAGTCTTTATCTCCACTTGGATCAGAATACCCACAAAATCATTCAGATTGTCTCTGAGCAGCATTGGGAGCCACATTTCCTGCATTTAGGCTGAGGAGTGAGAGTTGCATCAAAGTAAATGTTGCTTTTTCTGCTATTTTCCTCCCACCTTCAAATCTGTTAATAGAGTTCAATTGTTCTCTTAAGCAGCATTTACCCTCCAAACACTGTGTTGATTTCATGCATAAAAGCAAGATGTGTGAGTTGATCTCTGTGAGAAATGGAAGGACTGGCAGAGGGAGTAGCTGTGAGTGCTTAGTCAATGTTGAGTGCCTTCAATTCAGTTTTACAGGGAACGTCACAGAAGTGGAATTAGACAACATGTAGACTCATGCCAGATGCTGTTTGGACATTTAATTTTGGTACTGTAATTTGTAATTTGTATATCTGTCTGTTAGGGACAGAAGAGAGAAAGAAAAGAAAGAGTTGCCATCTCAGGACACACTAGTCTGGGTGAGGAGCCTACCTCACATTTTGTCTCAGACTGATTTAATGTAGTGGGTTAGAATTGCAAGGCCAGCTTCCAAGGACACATAGCATTTCCTTTATTTATTTTTTTTAACAAAAGTTAAACATTTTCATGTTTGTCCACAAATGTTGGTTCCTGCCCTCCGTATGACCAGAATAGTAAAAACCTTACTTGCCAATTGGCTCACCCAAATTGTTTCCAAATACAACTGCAATAATTGTCTATTTATCTTTTTTGTTCAAGTGTCCCAAAGCCTTTTACACAGGCTTATAATTCAAGGAAGTTGAGGAAGACTGGAGATAGAGACTGGTATATTCAATCTCCATTTTTACACAGTTGGCAGTCTTCTTGATAAGAATTTTAAGATTCCTCTTACATGAATTATTTGTACACATAGCTGTCTTCCCTATACAATGTTCAAATGCAGGTACTAGATGAGGTTTTAGGTGTTGCAGTTCTGTAAGAACCTACTTTTGAAACGGTAATGACAGTAGGAATGGTTCAAACAGCAGCAGAAGAAAAATCAAGCCTTATGTTCAACCCTTTTTCCTTGTTTTTGCTTTATATCTGTTACTATGTTACTAGCATTAATTTATGTTCAGTTCATGTGTAACATATAACTAAACCAATGAAATAGTACTGAGTGAAAAGCTCCTTCAGAATTTAAGAAAAGGAAAATAAAGTTTCATTCTCTGGTGTATGTGTTTCATTCTCTTTTAAAAATGCAACACAGATACATGCCCAGGAACTCCCCAGCTCTCATTCTGCAAAAGAGAAAACTGTATAGACCATTTTCCAGACTTTTCTAAAGATTGGGTCTGTTCTAGTAAATATAGTCCACACATCAAGGAGAGGTGTTAGAAAATTTCCATGTTATCCACATCATGCACACCAGGGTCTTTCTCAGCCTCCACTTTTCTCCTGTTGGAAAGCAAGCCGTGGCCAGACGGAGTGGAGTGCTCAGGTTCTATGACAGCACCAGATCCAAACAGAGTTTGAGCCCTTTCCAAGGGCTTTGGAGAGTACCCTTGAATCTCACAACATAGTTGTAAACTGTAGTTACAAGCCCACTTTAATGTGCTAGCAGTTTTGAGTAGATATCTGCTATCAGACACAGACACCTTTTTAAAACACCAGAGGAGGAAAAATGTCTCCATTCCTCCCTCCTCTGCCTGAAACTCAGGCATCTAAGGCCTAAACAATATGACTGGTTTATTTAAAAAACCCAGATATATTTTCCAAGACTGTAAATTGCATTGTCTCATATTCTACCAATGTTTAGGAAAGAAAACCAATGAAATTTGCACATTCACTAAATTTCTAAATGAAATTTCAAAGCAATGGTGAAGAGGGAGGAACTGTAAGGATTAACTTCTGCCTATTAATATTACAAACAAATACTTTATACTAAAAAACCCATACAAAAGGATTTGTGTGACTACAATTCATCCTTAAAAGGAAAATTTATAATCCATAATGTGCTATATATAACACTATGTCTAACAAGACAACTCAACTATAAGAGTAGTCCTGCTTGCTCTCTTTGGTTTTCTTTTTTCCAAGCCTAGCTAAATCCTTCTCAAAAATATATTATTTTCTATTCTTTTAAGGCTGAAGAAATCAAATCTTTCTAAAACTGAAATATTTTCAAATTATGTCAGATGTGAGGATTTTGAAAAGTACTTCATAGTGGGGGGTCCCAAAGCAAGACACACAGACCCTATGGTCACTTCTGAAAACCTTAGCAATCTAATTTTAAAATTTTAATCTAATTTCCTGTGTTTATTTATAGAACAGAGCAAGCTAAGCCCTTTGTTGAACTGCAGCCATCCTGTGAGCTTATGTTATCACTTATAAAAACGTACCCTGCCCCAATTTCACAAGTCCTTAATTACTCATCTCCTCCCACAGAAACCATTAACAAGTGATATATGATACATACTTCTTAAAATATAGCATGAAATGCAAAGCAAAGTGTCAGGCTGTTCAGAAGCTATGCATATTTTGGTGACTCAGAACAATGCACAACAGTGTAAGGAGATTAATAAAATTAAGAGTTCATTTTCATTCCCACTTCCAATTGGTCTTATTTAAATGCTGGGCTGTCCTAAGGTTAAAAGCAGCCCTTCTAGTTTTAAGCTCTTAAATTGTAGCTTTAATCCTTTGTCTCATTTGAATTTGATGGACTACATTAAAAGTAGGCAGATTATAAATATTCATGACTTATTTATTTATTTATTTATTTTTTAGATGTTGCCCTTTCAAACCAAAGTGGTCAGCAAAATGCAATTTGATAACCTTCCACTGATTATTGAAATATATTTTCCACATGATCACAAAAAAAAAATATTGTTTAAGTTCTGTTTTTATATTTCAACTCATTATTTTCACACAGAAAATTGATTTGGTAGCAAGCATTTTTAGGGAATCCATTGGACTGCAGATGATATTTGTTGCAGGAAAACAAATATGCTGTATATATTTAAGGAAGGGAGATATGTGATCTGGGTAATTACTGACATAGTAATCCTACCTCATGGAGATTTTAGAACAAATATGCATCATAGTATAATTAATTATATAAATCAGAAATTAAAAAAATTCCAAGTTCAGCAAAAGCCAATCATGCAGGGTAATTGTACCTTTTGTGGCTAAATTAAAGGGTTTTCTAGGCAAAGAAAATGTACTAGCTAAAATACTAAAATATATCTGGGCATCAGATTTACTGCAAAGTAATTCTTGTTGGAAGTTGCTTATTAAGTTAATGAAGGTAGAGTAGTGAAAGAATTGTAATATGGGTAAGAAAAGAATGCAGGTGATACTGCTCAGAGAAACTGTTAGTAGGAGAAGTAAAATAGTTACAGTGATACTAAATTAACAAGGGAGAGGTCCAGACTATCAGAGCAAAATTGACAACTGAACATTGAACTAAAAGAGACGGGATGACACAACAGTATGGGGTTTAGGACAAACATCAAGGCTTTGTTGTTTACAGAGTGGAAATAATAGAGGAAGAAGATATAGTTTGGTACTATTTATCAGTCACATAAAATACATGAAAAAGAAATGTGAAGAGGCTGTTGAAATGAAAAATATGATCTGAGATTGTGGCAAATAAGATATCTGCAGTACAGAGAGGAAAGTAGGATTTCTGTTGTAGAGGCATTGGTGAGATCTCACCTCAAGTACTATTTAAAGTTTCTGCCATCTGTTTACCAGAAAGATGTATGGAAATGAAAAGAAGCATAAAGAAGTGGACCTGTAATATCTGCCTACAGAAAAGGAAGAGTATGTTTAGCCTTACCTATTATATGCAGAATTGCTCACTTTCCTCAGCTCATGAGATGACTTTATAGTCTTGTAATTGTGTTGAAGAAGTATTTCGAGCTGACATAGCCAACCTGTGACGTGAGCATGCTCTTATAGAAATCCTTGCATAAGAAAAAGAATGTAGAATGTGTGGGCAGAAAAGTGGTACTTACAAAGGTGGTCCTTACATTGTAAGGTTAATTTTTCTTTTCCCTGCAATCTCATAACAGTTCATGAAAAAAAGAGTTCCTTCAAGGAATGATTCAGAATGCATAACATTAGGCTACTTTCCAAAATGGCTGGAATTGATGACATTGATATTTCTGTGTAGTGTTTCTTCTTTTGCAATATTCGGACACTTGTATGTTTAATGTAAATTATTGCAAAAACTTCAGAGAACTGAAAATTATGGTTCTCAGTGGAAGTTTCTGGTATATTTTACTGCCTAGCTAGTTGGGGAATGCAGACATGAGAGACATAGACATAGCCAGATTTTTTTAGAAGATGAAGTGTGTCAAGTTTTTTTATCAGCACACTCATTTATAGTAAACCCATGACCTGATTCGTGGATGGACTGTATGAAATGTGAGCTGTTGGAATTGAGGGAATGGAATTTCTCCCAGAAGAGGGAAGATGAGCTGATGTACCACTGTAACCTACATCAAAGTGAAAAATCTAAAGCTGCATGTAGAAGTTAAGGGATGCTTACACTCAGATCAACCACACTAATCTATATTCCCACCTCCTAAAAAACAGGATGTGAATCCAAGTGAAGTTCTACCAGCATTTTGGATTAGATAGAAAATAGCATAAAGCTTAGTATATAATGTTTCTGTGCAGTTAATTATATATTATTGCCTTGAAAATTTTTATTTCTTCAGCCAAACTTTTATTCTTCCTTCCACAAACTTTTAGGAAATAATTTATGTTGCAAGCTTCATTAGTGGAATTTCAATTTAGCACAATCTGAGTGCTAACAGACCCAGCAAATAACTGAGATCACTAGCTGGAAGTGTTTTGTTTTAAAGCATATTTTTATCGGGATATATATCAAAAACAAATAATCCTCAGGCCGAAAGTTTTTTATACTCTGGAGCTTTTTCTCCCATGAATACATGAGAGATTTGCCTTGATGGCTCCTATTAACACAAGTGGGAGTTGCAAGCCAATCCCCTATGCATTTTTTGAAGAACTTATCTCAAAGCATTGCCCAAAGCAAATTTTTATGATAGCTTAGCACCCCTGGGAACAGGGATTTATAATGGCAACAACTGAAAAAGACCGTAATCTATACTTTAGTGATGGGAATAAGTGTACTGTTATACATTTTCAGTTATTATGCTGCTGAACTTGAACTCCAAATTGTTTCCTTCTTGAAGAAATATTTGAAGTAGTTTTATTGAAATAGCTATTATAATGCTTTAAAGTTTCTAAAGTATTTTAATATTGTCTCAGATTTCAACCTTTCTTTCGATACCCCAGTCAAGCAACATGCATTAATAATAGAAACTATATAAAACCCTTAAAAACCACTATGTAAAGCAACAAACACTCTTGTAAGTGTAACTTTAAAATAATGTTTTCCTAATATCTATAAATTTAATCTATTACTGGTAATTTTCACTGTGATGAAGGATCTGACTTGTTCTTTGGGTAATCATCTCTGTTTTAAAAACTTCCAAAAGGAAATAAGAAACAGTAAAGACTTAAGCTAAATGGCATGAGTAATGCTCTGCAAATTATCTTGTCAATATTACAGCCCAACATTTAAAACCCAAGGATGATAAAAGCATCTAAATTAGAAATCTGTGTAAGTTGGGTACTTCTAAAAATCATTTGGCATGGTAAATGTTGCCATTTTGTAATTTTAATTTTTTTCTAGGTTTCAGAAAATACTAATGAAAACTTAACAAAAAAAGTTTGAAATGTTAATGAAAAAAGTGGGAAGTTGGAACTAGGTTATTCATGGTCATGCTTTTCTCCTATAGAGAGAAAAGAAACTTCCATAAAATACATAATGATGAAGGATTTTTTTGCCATATGAAGTAAGAATTTTTATTTATAGAGACAGATTTTAAAGAACCTTGAAAAAATGGTCAAATTTTGATAATTTTGATCTAGAATAATATATAATAGCATTGTTTTTAGTCTAAGTAATGCACTTTCAGTATAGTGAATTCCTTTCTCTCAAGGTCACAGAATCACTAAGTAGCTGAGGATGGAAGAGACCTCTGCAAGTCATCTGGTCCATGCCCCCTGTTCAAGCAGAGCTTCCTAAAGACTGTTTTGCAAGATGGCCTTGAAAATCTCTGAGGATGAAGACTCCATAGCCTCCCTGGGCAACCTGGGCCCCTGCTCAGTCACACTCCCAGTGAAAAAGTGTTTTCTGATGTTCAGGCAGGACTTTCTGCATTTCCAGCTGTGCCCCTGGCCACTGGTCCTGTCATGGGGCAGCACTGAAAAGACCCCGACTGTCCTTTTTGTACCATCCCTTCTGCAATTTACAGATCTGCATAAGGACACCTGAGACTTCTACCAGGCTGAGCAGTCCCAGCTCTCAGCCTTTCCTCAGCCTCTTGTCATCTTTCTGGCCTTTTATTGGACTCTCACCAATATGCCCATGTCTCACCTGCACTAGGGCACCCAAGACTGGGCAGAGTACTCTGGGTAGGGCCTCACCAGTGCTGAGGAAAAGGGAAGAATCACATCCCTTGTCCTGCTGATTAGCATTCCTCCTGAGGCAGACTGGGATACCACTAGCCTTTTTTTGCTGCCAGGGCATATTATAGAAATCTGAGGTCCTTCTCTGCAAAGCCGCTTTCAAGGAGGCTGGCACCCAGGAGATACCAGCTCATGGGGTTGTTGCTTGGCAGGGCTTTTTGCTTCCCCTTTTTGAACCTCATGAGATTCCTGTCAGCCCTCTGAATGGCTACACAACCCTCTGACAAACCAACCACTCCTCACTTCTTGAGTCTTCAGCAAACTTTTCCCATCATCCAGATAATTTCATGTTAATGTTCTAATTATCTTCTTTCATTGTCAAGTCTCTTTCCCTCTTTCTGTCCACCTTTTACTAGTTCTTTTGTTCTCCCAACAACAGGAGGTTTTGCTCTGAGCTCCCAGCAATTCAGGCATATAGGCTGGTGTGAATATTCAGAAATCAAATTGAACCTTAGACTGTGTAAGGAGGAACAGAAAATCTTAAGTGAGTGGCAAATTCAATCTAGGTTATACTGCAATGGCAAGGAAAGCTGTAAAGGAAAGACTAAGTTAGCAGTCAGTTCATTACCTGTTGCCAGCTCATATGTATTCACACATAATACTCCAAACTGCACTATCCTTGCTGGTATCTCTACATAAGGTGTAGAAAACAGTAGAGACATTTCATCATCCAGTACCCAGAGCTTAAGAACAAAAAGTTTGGACTAGAACTGTACTTTCTGCTATTAATAAATTTTTTATACAACTCAGATGGAAGCTAATTTATAAACCACTTCCTCTCAGAACCAGTCCTGGTAGAACATAGGTTAAATGTGAAAAAAAAAAAAAAGAAATTGTGTACTGTCCTCATTGAAATGTATTGGGATGAAATAAAAACTGACCAAATCTATTGCACTTACTGTACAGTTAACAACAATGATGAAATTGTACTGGAATCAAGTTTTTAAGTGGAAATCAGGAAAGATAAGATTATGACGGTATAAACTAATTTGGTCCTCTAATATGAAATGTAAATTTGTAAGAATTTAATGTCTAAAAATATCTGGAATAACTAGACTATATTAATGCATTGCTCAATTAACTTCCACTTATGGGAGTTTTGATGCAACTGATGTGCTCTTTCCTGCCAGTCGTTATTGTTCTAAAATTATTTTAACCTGGCTTATACATCTGTGCAATAAGGTTGGACTTTAAGAACGGTAAAAGCCAGGTAGTAAATTTGGTTTTGTTTCAAAAAATTACTCCCTCACTTCTTTGTCAAACTAATCTGTGAGCTGTATGTTCTCTAATGTATGCATAAAATGCCACATGCCCTCAGCCTGAACATAAATACCTGTGTATCACTGTTCCCTTCCCTAGTATTAACTTCATATAGTATTAACAAAGGGTAATCTTTCTAACAGAAACTAACAGGTTCCAGAGTTTTTCTGTAATGACAACCATATTTTTTTCTCTCCTTCTAACAGTCAGAATGATAAAAAATGTTATGTCATAATGAAGATGACCAATCTCTTTATCGTTGAGTGCTTGTACCTATACAAAATGTGATGCACACATATCCCTTTTTGTTATTCTGCACTTGTCTGAAATGGATTATAGGAGATTCATTTTTCTTGGTATCTACATTAAAGTAGAATACTACATAAATAGAAAAATCCCATTGACCCTAAATATATTTGCAGCACTATTTCATATTATGGACATATTCAGATTTCATTTACACTGGCCTCCCCCTAGGAAAGCTGCTCACCAAGGGAATAAATTGAGAAAGAAACACAGCTCACTGTAATGAAAAATCAATGTTAATATATATCCCATACTTTCTGGGAATAGAAAGCAAACAGGTTGCTGTCTGTTTTGAATAGCTGCATAAAAATGTTGTATGCAAAATAATCTGTCATGAGCTTTCTGTATTCAGAATAAATATTTCTGAATTGTTTTAAATATAGTTCTATTACTTCTTGTACCAGTAGAATCCCAGCTTATTTATTAAAACCTGAGGGCCCATCACATGGTAGGTAGTAATCAATAAAACTTATGCCAACTGATGTTATTCTGTATGTCAAGTCATATTGCTACAGTTCTGTCTCTAGGATGTTACAAAGCGGGAGCTTGTTTGCAGTGTTCTTTTCTACCTTCTTGGCAATGACTCAGGAATTGTTTCTTATAACTATAGCAACTGGGAAAAAAAAACCTAAATCATATTCCATTCATTTCTAACAAAAGACAAAAAACCCCACACCAACAAAAGCAATAGAAAATTCTGCTCTAATGCACTGTTACTGCATTGCCTCAGATGCATTACGCAAACAGAATAAATTACCTTCTGGTAAGAAACTTGCATGATCAGTCAGTCACATCAGCATGTTGCCAGACCTGACTAATCTAAGCAAACAAACCAACCAACCAATCAACCCACAAACTGTATTTGACATTGTCAGATCATCTGAAACACTACAGCACTCTTCCAGATTTATTTGGTATTTTAAAGAATGACCTAGATTTTATATATAAGATTTTTTTTTATCTGCACTGAGGAAGCTAATGGAGAGAGGGCTGTTTGGAAGGAAGGAGTTATAAGAAGAGAATGATCAAGGATAATGTGATAAGTTTTATGGTAGAGATTCACAAGGGAATGATGAGGCCAAGAGAAATACTGTCCTTAAAATGCACTACTGCCAGTTCTATGACTCTTCAGGGATCAGCTGTTTAAAGCTGGTTTTGTTAATCTAATATGTATTTACATATATCCAGAGACAGGAAAAGATTTCTGTTGCCATTTGGTTTTTTGACAACTGGTCTGCTATTTGGTTCTCATACATTCCTTCATTAATGTCTTGGACATTGCAGGAAAAGAAGACAAGACACCAGGAATGTGGTTTAAGTAGGCCGTGACTTCATAAATAACACATCTGGGAACCATCTGGGAATGACTCGTCCAGTGCAGGTCATACTTCCTTTGTAATCCATACCACGTGGTGGCAAACTGCCATCAGCCCTCCACCCTGCTGACATGGCCTTAGCATCACTCCTGAGATCCACGGGCCCCCTGCCCCTGAAGAGGACTGAAAGATGAAAAAGGAGACTGTACCTTAACGCAAATGTAGCCCCAACTTTCTTTGCAGTCTTCTGTTCCTTTCTAATTTCTGTTTACAGTTTATCATAAACTGGAATCCTTAGTCAATAATTACCTTCACTGGAAATTTTCTGCAGTGAGGCAACAACTTTTCTACCGCAGCCAAATTCCCGCATTATCAATAATTGCTTCCATTAGAGCAGCCAGCATTATATTCCTTCTCAAGTCAGAAATTGGAATAGAACATGGAATTCTATTGAAAGCACACTTCAAATGAATAGTTACTTGATTTTCCTTTTCAGTTAATTTATAAATCAGCCAAATTCCTCCTGTGATCACCTAAACTTTCTAGTGTGGTGTACTGAAATCACATTTTGCTGTAACATGATCTGGCTGTACTTATGACCTCTTGTCCTAATCTCAATTCTGCCACTGTTTTCCCCTCCATATGTTTTATCATTATTTTTCTTCATCCATTTTTACGGCCACTCCCTCATCCTGAATGAATCAGAGCTACCTCCTGACTCCCTGCTATGCTCTTCATTTGGGCTAACACCTACCTGAAAGGGAAGGGATGAGCCTCCACAAGAGCTGGATTTCTGATGTAAAGCCAAATGCACACTATTAGCCAGACAATATATTTATAGTTTGACACACCATTGTGAAAAACAGGCTGAAAATGGATATTACTGGAACTGTCCCCTCCATACCCATGTGTCATCTCACAGACATTATCAATCCCAGTCCCAGTCTTCTGGGTTGCTATTGACATGTTGGTTCAGATTACTATAAAATCCACTTAGAATGGATGGGAACCCAGTTTGGGATGATAATGGCTGTAATACCTGTTCTTTGACATTGACCTAAAACGTAATATTCTCCATTAATTAACTGCCTTCCATGGAAAGCAACAGTAGCATGACATCCTCACCACATATGAATAGTTTGAGAAAATTTTACTATAATACAGAAATTTTTTTAAAGGGAATATTCTCATAAACATAGGAACTGTAAGCTGCAAAGGCAGCTTTTCTTAATTTTTCATAAGTCTTATTTGTAGATGGCTATGCCAAGGCTCTACTTGAATTCTGTTTGGCCAGTTCTTGAGAAACTCTGCAACTATCCCAATCTTACACCCACTTAAATTCATATAAAGTTTCTCTTAGGCTGATATACTCCTAAAATAATAGGGATCAATACTAATGCAAAAAAAAAAAAAAAAAAAACCAAAAAAAAAAAAAACCAAAAAAAACTAAAGAACAAAACATCTTGCCTTGTGTTCCAAAGTAAAAACCATGAAACATGGAAATTTTTCCATATTTTAGGACAGATTTCTCCACTTAGACAGGTGAATAAAGTTACTCATACTTACACACTTCAAGATGTTTAGCATGTTGCCAAAATTTCTACCAAAATCAAGGTTCCAGAGGCCAACTGTAAATAAATAGGCTCCTTACTGGCAAATTCTCTTAATCTTTAGCTCTTTCCCTCTTTGATTGATTTTAGAAATATTTCTCTTAGTTTTAATTATTTCTAAAAATCAAATTACTACCACTTATGCAACTGGGAAACTTTACTTGCTCTATAAAATATCAATCTATGTCAAATGGCTGTTATGGCTGACTGTAAATCTGCTCTTCCACTTAAAGTTAAAAAAATCAGGATTTCTCAAAACTAATTACCCTATTTCTTGTTTTATCTTTAAGAAGAACATAGGTCATTACATAAAACACAGCAGATGGGAAAGTGTCAGTTTCAAAGTGACTACCCCAGATATTAAAGGTACCAAATCTGTAGTCATTTTTTTAAATACTGCTGTCATCTTAATTATTTTAATGATACTACCAGCTTTAATGAATATTTATTCTAGTCTTCATCTGAATTAACAAATTGTAACACTGAGTAGTGAAAGAAATTCACTATTTTTCATTTGTGGACAGTATCCTAAACCCACTGGCCACAATAATATAAAGGCAGCAAACTTTTGTCTTCTTATGAACTCTTAAACTGAGGAGCAGTTCCCTATGGTGACTGCTTTCATAAAACCTTGAACTTTAGCCAGTCCACGTATATTGATCTATATTCACATTAGTGTACTTCTAAGAACCTGCATATCTTTTGGGCTGATCTGCTGAAACAATCTGGACTTTTTACTAAGAGGTGGATTTAGACAGAGGTGTTCTTTACAATGTTCTAGCTCATCAGTGCATGGAGGTCAGTGAAGAAAAAAAGAGTGAGTGAGACTCCTGGCCCCGGGGTGATGATGGCAAACAGGCTCTCAAGCTTCGTCCTGCTGGCGTGAGAAACAGACTCCAGTGGACCTCTAATCCTTTGGACACACAAAAGCAGGAAAACACACAAGAGTTTCTGCTCCCTGCCCTTGTCAGCAGCTGCTTCTTCTGGGACCAGTCAGGTACTGGGAGAGATCTCCCTAGAGCTACAAATGCAGATCTGTGCATATATAAACAGAAGTCCTCGAGGAAAATCACTGCTGGGATGAACAGGAGCCAAGAAGCCGAACTCTTTAATTCACCAGCCCCCTACTTCTGTCTTCTCCATGCCTGGGAAGAGGCTGAGCATTCAAAGAGAAGGTAGGTTGAAAAGATGATATAAAAATCAAGTGTCTGTTGATGCAGATTGCTTGCTGAGCCTCCAAAGATGTGGAATGGATTCTCCAGATGGACAATGCACAAGGCATATGTTACAATGCAAACTTTGAAAAAAAAAATTCTCTAGCATTTTGATTCAGAAGCCTTCTCTTGTTTCTAAAGCTTCATATAATTATATCATTCCCTAATTGCTACTGAGAGAATGTGCTTTGAGTTGCAAACTGATGAGAAGAGCAATAATTAAGAGGGTATAGCAAGTACATCTGCCTTAAGCAAAAGTAATTTGCAATGCTGAATTAATGCATTCTTTGTCTATCAGTGATATTTGGTGCCACATTTGCTTCTGTTATTGTTTTGGGCATATTTATTTATTCTGACTGATTCTGTCTCCCCAGAGTGAGCTATTTCCCCAGTCTCACTTTCTCTTTTATTTCCTGAATAAATGCAAAAATAAATATGCCAGGAGAATGCCTCTCTGTGATATCCTACAATCAAAAGCCTTTTCTTTTATTGCTTTCTATTTACCAGTAACTCATAAAACACATACTTGACAGTGCTGATTGTCTGAGATGTAAATAATTTTTTAATTAATTTTTTAAAGAAGCATTATTCTCCTCCTAATTTTATCCATTTCTAACTTGTTTTCCCCTATCACTTCAATATGCTTTCTTATGGTTCCAACAGGCATGATGATTATGAGATCAATTTAATTCTTTGAGGGCATTATTTAGGTATTACTTTATCTAAATATGTCTCCTGAAGATCTTTCCACCTCACAGATTAGCAAAGGTTAAATCTGCAACAGGATTTAGGTGTTGAACTGCAGATCATTACAATAATTTTGGTGTCCTACCACCATCCTTTTTCCCAGCTCGAGGCATGAAGTGAGCTGGGTTTTTAGAGATGACTCAAAGCAGCTGAAAGTGAGGGGAGAACCCTCTGCTTTCAGCCTGGGATACACACAGGCTGCTTGCACCGTGTTTCACAGCGGGACTTAACTGAGTGTGGATTTAGAATGCATAAAGTTCTTCCTTCTCTTCTGGAGTCACATCTGGAAACCCTTTCCTGAATGAGGCACCTATACCAAGACAATCATTTCCTGAAAAATAAACACAGTAGGGAGTTTTTGGTTCCATTAAACCTGGCTGCCTGGTTAAGGCAGATCTGACTCCTTTAACTGCATGAAAAGATGCAGGTGATCTGTGTTTAACTGTGTCCTTGCATGCCCCATTCAGAACATACTCCTGCCTGTTGGGATAGTACACTAGCCATCAGGATATAGTAGATTTTGGGGAAAACAATCCTAGTTGCTTTTAAAGCCTTTTTGTATAAACTACTTTCATATTCACTTGAAGGAAGGAGTAGGAGCTGGATTTCCCTGGTGAGTGATTTAACCACCAGGCATTCTAACTCCCTCTCTGGCCTAATGAATATTTCATATTTTATGCTGTGGAACAACATATTATGCAATCATTCAATTAAGCACTGTCTCATAATGCATATGCACAAGGTGTTATTCATGAATAACACCACTGAAGCTGAGAGGCTTGTTTTGTAAAATAAAAAATGCTGTTCTTCATTATTAAGCACTACATCTTTATTGTTCTGCTGTTGAAAGCAGAGTTCACGTTTGGAAACATTGTATCAACCAGCCATTATTGAAAATATCATTAAACCCCAGTTTACTTCCAAACTAGAATGGAGAGGTTTGGAGAAAAAGGAAAATGGTTGTTCTTCATCACCTGAAGCATCTCCACCTCTCTTTACACATACAGTCAGCTTCAAGGAGAGGGAAGGCAAGAGCGGCAGTCCAAAGAGCAGAAATACCAAATGTTTGGGTATAGGAGCTCAGCTGGGAGGCAGGGATTACAGAAATGAGTGAGGAAAAGGAGAACAAAGAAGAAGTGAAATTTCAGGGGTAAGAGACCATTGTCTAAAAAATACCCTTTCCCCCCTCCCAATCTGAACAAAGAGAATCGATGCCATTGACTCATCCTCAGGGAAAAAGCATAAGGGGAAGATGATAAAATTTACTTGCCCCATAAAATATCAACCTTTGTTAAATGGCTGTTATGGTCAAGAATATTGCTTATCTGGCAAAACCATTTGCTGTTTTTCAGGAACTTAGCTTGCCCTGCTTCAAAAGAGGACAGATCAAGACTGAAGAGGCCTAAGAAAAGGAAACTACTTGCCTTAGCAAGTGTCAGAAACAGAAGATTTTGAGATCCTGAATTAAATAATCATGCTAGAAAATTTTTAATTTTGCATAAAGCTTGGATAATATTTTTTAAAACACATTTAATGCCATCTACAAAGATGTTAACCAGGCTTTGAACAGTATTCTAAAATGGATTGAAGTGCACTGGAATCTGTCACAGGATGGGTATGCTGGGATGGCTGCAGGGTTGTATGCTGGACATGCCTTCTGCACTTCCTAAACACCCCCAGTGCTCACAGAAGTGGCACATGGGGAGGTAGTCAGCCCTTGTGAGCCTGCCACAGGAAAAATGTCAGATGTGAGTTGGGCTAAGAAGCCATATTAGAGTTTGATTTGTAGTTAAGGGAGAGGCAAGGGGAAAGGAGATGGTGATGGGGACAGTAAGTAGGATCAATCTGTCCTTTAGCTCCTTAGGTAAGGTAGCATAAGGTCATGCATAAATATTTGTTGCCAATGACAGGGCAATTAAGGGGCCTGATTCCCCATTACAGGAGCTCTTACACTTCAGGAGTGGGATTTGTGCATACAGGAACTCAAGAGCTGTGTTTATGTGTTTTCTATAACTCTTTTATTTAGAAAATAATTAAGTCTTTAAATTTTCAAATAAAGACATATGTTTATAAGCAATTTTGACCTTGTAGAAAATAGAAAAATTGTGATACTAACATCAGTCAATTGTAATCATAAGTGTTTATCATTCAGCACCAATACGAAGAGACAGGATAGTCAAATGTTTATAAACTCAGCTATGGTTGCAAAAAGATACAAAAATATAATTTTAAAGTCAGTTTTCTCTGTATTTTAGTTGTATGGTATTACTAAATGCTGGCACGAAATCAAGATCCCTGCTTTTTCCATTTTCATTCCTATACTGCCCACTTTAAGTCATACTAATTTGCTTTTTCAAGTTTTAAAGTACTCTAACCTTTTGTTGTCCTCTTTCAAAAATAGTCTGCTATAAAAAGTTCATATTGATCCTCTGCATTAATCCTTGATGAGAACTCCCGCATTGAGCTAGTTTGGCCAAATTTCCTTTCCAAATTAAGTTACTCAAGGTCAAAACTGCTCCTGCTCCAGCTATTCTCTTCAAGCATAATGTACAAAACTAGACTTTCAGACTTGTGAACTTGGACTAGAAGCATTGCTACAAGTCCCTCAGTCGTTTTGCATTTCAGTTTTCATAAAACTTATGTACTTCAGCAACAGAGAACTAAAACCCCCACAACTCTCTAAAAAGAATTAAATACCCCATGACTGTATTACATCAGTCATCACTTCCTGAAAGTTTCAGAGAGTATATTATCTTTTGAGATAGTATTGCAGTGAACACATGATAAGCTTGAAAAATTGGTGATATTATCAGTGACCATATAGAATCCAGAAACACATTTTAGATTGTATTCAAGAGCATCACAAGTTTTGCTGTACACTTAAAATGGAATGCAATTTATAGAGTTTAATTAGAGTACTTCAGAAAGTGACCAAAACTGAAAAATCCACAGTGCCTTGACTAATTTAGTAAATTTTTATGGCTGCAGCTGTAGGCACTTCATGCAGGTCAGATTTAGTGCTAAGTTTATCAAGTCAAAGGAAACCTTTCCTTCACTGCATTGATTAGGACCTTTCTCTCTAATTATTCAGTAGTCAAGCCTCACACCATCAAGCCTCACACCATTCTGCACTGTATTTCTGGGAGGCATCACTATTTCCTGAGTGATGCTTTCTCAAGGAGATTCTGTTCACTTTTGTAGTGCAAGGTCTGTGGGCATCAGAGCAAGGCTGAAAAATCCACAAAGTAACTGAGTAACAAGTAGTTTGGCATTGAAATTATATTTTGGAGAATAATTTAAGAATGTGATTTTGCATAAATTAGCATTTAGGTTCAGTTAAGGCCTTTAAAATTCTCACAGGCTGTGGACCCTCTGTTTCTTAATTATGTTCACAAAAGTATTCTGGCTATAAGAATAAAATGAGAATCAGACATTCAGAAAGAGTAAGGATTATAATCTCCTTTCAGCACATATATTTACAAGCACCAATCTTCACTCTTTTTTCCTCCTAAAAATGAGTTAATTTACAATTAATAATTTACTACTAGCCTTACTTGGTGTTTAATTGTAAATATTTTATACCATCCTTTTAATGGAAATTTTTTCTTGAGCTTATTTTAATGTGATTTTGTCCTACACTATGAGATGGACAAATAAGTAGTTTTGGCTGTTCCTTTGTTCATTTTTGCAGTAAAATTCTGGTTTTTTATTGACATATTGAATCACATTAAAACTGAAACTTTTTCCACTTTTTGGAGGGATGAAAAGCCCTTAGTCAGTATTTTCAATAAATTTAATTTCCAAATATCTTAGAAATAGTCTGACTGTTCCATCCTTCTTTTGTGCTAGAATAGGAAAAAAAAAACCTCTTCTCTTTGTATCTCATCCTGTCACCACCACTAGTTGAGGTTAACATATTGTCTGTCTACTTTTAATAGAAACATTCCTCATGTATTCTAACAAATCACGTATATCTGAATTCTACATACAAAGCTGTAATTCCATTGAGAGTTTGCAGTGACATTGATAAATGATGTCACCAGAACCCTTTGCTTGAATTACAATCTTAATTATGTACACCTGGGTTCTTAGTATTCCTTATATTATTTCTGTCATAGCACTATCTTGTCCTATTCTTACTCTGATGCTAATTTGTTTTATCAGTAGCCAAAGCACTGCAGCTTAGCAACGCCTGTCCACAGTGTTTAAATGACTGTAAATTTCTTCCTTGTTATTACTGTTTCAAAAAGTGAGTTCAGCAGTAAACAACAAAGTCAATTTTTGCATGAAGATGATGCAGGTTATATGTAAAGTTTTTGGGAGTTGTTTTTGTTTTCCACAGAGTTCTCTTATTAGGACTATCCAGCATTTCTGAGTGCTTCTAGTTGTTTCATGTCTCCTGAGAAAAGAAGAGCAAAAAGGTTTGGTTACTCAGTTATTTTTGTGGGAGAGGAATTCCCATATGGTCGAAGGTGGGAAACACTGTGTATCGTAAGCCTGAAAATGAGAAATACAAGTTTCTTCTAGTCCTCATTCTCTTGGGTTTTTTTCTATATTCACCTTGTGAACCTAACCAGGATTACTTTTGTCACAGAAAATATGGCTTTGAGTAAATGTGTGGCCAATGGAATCCCTTTAAAAATGATCAATCAGGCTGTGGCTTGCTTTGCTCCGGAAGCCCCTTGAAGAGACTGGCTTACAACAAAGGTGATTAAAAGTTCCCAAATCCAATTTATCCTCCTAACATTTAAAAAGTATGAAGAAAGCATAGAGTTCCAGGATATAACTTGGATCTGCTCATTATGTTTATTTAACTTGAAGAGTATGTCCTATCTTGCACAACACTCACAGTCATACATTTGCAAAAAGTTCAGAGCTAAATGCAAGCACATTACTTTTGAACTTAGTCAGGCAAATGTATTCATGATCTGGGTCAGAACTGAAAAAGGACTTGGGAGATTTTGGTTCTTATTCCTTTTATTCCGTTCTCCTCCTTCTTACATTCCTTCTTTTTTTTTTTTCTCTAAGTTTTCTCTTACTTCTGTAATACAATCTGAATTGCATCCTCTAGAAGAATTTCTGCTTCCTACATGGCCAGACTGGCCGGGACTGAATATTAACGCTTGTCTTCCCACCATCACTACAGATCACATATTCTTTTTTCTTTCTGTAACAGCAATCTGCAAAAGCCTGAAACAATAGGGATCAAAATGCTCTGAATGTTGGATGACTCTTTACTGTAATATCAGGAGAAAAACTTATAAATAAAAAGTATTGGGGACAGAAATCTGGACAACACTATCATAAATATAATTCTCGAAGCAAAATAATTTTAAGCAAATATTTACTTACCTTTTAATTTAGTCAGGATGACTAGTGTATTTATGGCAGATATTTACTTGCATACGAACAATCACATACTCTCAAGCCTACACTAAAAATCCGATTAGTTCTTGTCTCAACCCTCTGCCACTGAAAATTTTTCCTTAGATTATTTTCCTGCCAGTTGTTACATTCATCTTTATGGTCTCAGTTCTTTTTCATGAGATAAATAGGTCCAAATGAGCCTTTGAACTTTTCCCACACTGTTTCTTTAGCATTAGGTCTGTTCTGATGGCTCTTCCTGTCCCAGAAGTACACAAGTTCCTTCAGAAAACATTCAGTCACTCTTCTGTTCCCTGGAGAGACTGTAACTTTTATGGTTCCACAGCCTCTAAAATGCTAATTAGACCCTCATCAACCCATGAGTTTTAATCCTGTACTTTGTAAATTTCTCAGTTAATCCAGCCTCTGTCACTAATCATGACCTTCTAGAAAGTGCACAAGTCACCACAACAATGAAGAATACTGAAAACTCTTGGAAGCTGGCTCAAAAGCCAGTACTGTCAGGTCAGAGAAAATCCAAGCCCGCCTTTGCTTTGCTAATCCTTTAAACACTTGGATCAGTTTTCAATAATCTTTTTCACACTTTGTAGGGATCTGCTTTTCAGGTCTTGGCATCCGAAGCCTGCTTTGACTTCAGCCAAGGTTTGAATTGCATGTTAGTTGTTTTAAATATCCCATAACACACCAGTTTCCCATTCTGCTCTCCCTTACATTTTTGAGAGTGTATAAAAGCCCTTTTTTTTGTGTGTGTGCAGCAGAAGATTTGATGAGTATTTTTTCCTCCTTAGTTGATATATATGCATGTGCACACACATGAAAATTTGTGTAGATACTCTTAGTGAATAACCTTTTTTTACTGTCATTCCAAGGTCTGAGTCATGCAAGTTATTGCCTAAAACTTGGAGCCCACTCTGAAAAAAGTGACTCAAATAAATAACAAGATGAAGCACAGATACTGTTAGCAACTGCTGGCAATATTTGAAAAAGGTAAGCTCTTCCTGGTTTACTAGTTTTACTTTGGTCTTTCTGTGATCCTCAGTAAAAGAAATTGAGAAACTAGGGGGAAAATTATTGCTGGAAACTTAACATACACGGCCTACTAGGCAGAGTTTAATCCACATAAGGTTCCTTAAAAAGCAGTGAGCCAATAAACCTAAGTTAAATATTTGGAGTTCAGACACGTAAAGCTCCATTGAATTAGAAGTTTTACAGAATCTCAGTGCTAACATACATTTCCACACCTGGTAAAAATTCATGTATAGAACTGACTCATGTTAGAGAGAAGAAGCAGGGAAACAGATTCCTGTGGCCAGGATCCGGCTCTGTAATTTTCCTATTAATTTGTGTTTGTGGAGATGGAAAACGTTTCTATGTAACTCGAGAACCTAATGGGAAAACTTCCTTATTATTTTAAAATTAGTTTTGTCATTGTTGAGTAGTGCTTAGGGGTAGTTCACATAGAATAGGTATGGCCTGGAACAGAAGTAAATGAAACTGTCCCTGAGCTGCTTATTTTAATCATTTAAATGGGAGTTAAATCTCAGGCTGTGTTTTTCCTCAAAGACTGTGAGTTAAGACCAACAAAAGCAGGCACATGGACTTGTATGGCTTGATTTCTTTCTGTTTATTGTGACCCATTAACTGATTTTTCTTTTTTAGCTCAGTTTCAAGCCTATTTGCAAGTGGGATCCAAACAAAGGTGTAGAACTGACCAAGACTTCACTGCATATTCTTAAAGTCACTTAGCTTGGAAAGAGGCTTTTTTTTCCACTGTATCTCTTCTTTTTCTTTTGTTTCCTTCCTTCTTTCAACTGTCTCCCAGTGTTAGAGTGACTCTTCCTTACACAACAGATTTATTTTTATTCCAATGTTGAATGGGATCCTAATTAGATAAGGGTCCCTTTAGTGTTCTAGTACTACAAAACTTTAATAACAGCAACAGCTGATCTTGCAATCAAGCACTTATGACCTGTTCTTGGACATGAGATGTACATAAATTCCACTGAATTTAAGAGTTTTAATTTGTCCATGCCCTTCTCAGGGGGGTTGGAACTAAATAATCTTTAAGGTCCCTTACAACCCAAACCATTCAACAATTCTAGGAATGCTGATACAGATGTATACGTGAAGAACTAAATCAGATTTTTTTACATTTTGTCTCAAATAGTTTGCTTCAAAATTTTTCAAGTTCATCGATGAGTTTTTTGGGGTTGGGGGGATGAAATCTCAAAAGCTAATACTTTTAATATTTTTTTAGTAAGCTCTCTATATACACTGACTAAAAAAACAAAGAAAACAAAAATCCACAAAACTCTACATCAGTCAGCATCTTGGATGACAGGTTTTTTAATCTCTCTCTGAGATTCTAAAATAAAACAGTAGGATACAAAGAATACATTGGTGAGTGGCCCTTGCCCTGACCATATCTGGGATGCAGTTATCAGTCAAAGCTGAGCCACTCTCAGTCATACTGGGTGGCTGCTGCCTCCTCACTCTTCTATCTGCATTTTCTAGTGGGAAGAAAATTATTTCTATCCTTCCTGGCGCACTCAGATTGAAGGAATGGGAAATGTATTGCAAGCAAATGTCTTACAAAAATGGAGAGACAATGCCATAATACTCTTCTTTTCCCAGAAGTCATGTGTTTGCCATTTTCTCCAATTAGTGCACAGAACTTCTTTCCTCCACATTCTTCCTCCTACTCATTACAATTTCCCCACCTTTGTGAGTCCCAAAACCAGAGGCCCTATCATTAATCTTCTTTCCCAAAGTGTTTAGGTCCATGAGATCTGGCTTTAATTACCAGCCATGAGAAGGACTAATTATCCTGGCCTAACAAAGACAGGATGACGGAAGGGGGGTGGTGTTGTGAGAATCTGACAGTGCACATCTTGGCATATTAGATATTCCCATTGCTGCTTCTCTGTCACTTGAAAAGAGAGATAAAAAGACAAGTATGCAGGAGTTACTCCAAGTTTACAAATGCCTCCAGAGATACCTCCGTGGGAATTTAAGTTTGCCTTGTGGGAGTACTTGTAGAGTGCAGAGAAAACAGATAGCACTTCCAACAGTGAATGCATAATCATAATGAGTTGACCAGTGACTCAAAGCTGAGCTATGCAAGCCTAAAATAAGCATTACAAATGTGGGAGTCTCTAATTCTCAATCAAGGGACAAAATGTTTCACTGCTTTAAATGTAAATAAGTTACTTATCCTTCTGTCAGCTGAGGCTAGATGTGGCCACATCACTTCTGAAAAGTTCTCATTTTCTATAGAATTGGGTTACTTCATAATACATTTAATATCTCAAAAATACACTCTTTAAAAAAAAATAATCTTATTTAGCAAGGAAGACTGGAACACTGACTTACAAATAAACACTTTACATTGAACAAAGCTACAGCTTGTTGAAGTTAAAGCACTTCAATATTTCAGTCAATAAAACCTGTTGTTTCTCTGATCCTTCTATGTGCATAAATGAATTGACTGGGTGATTTAAAGTATCAAGTGTAACACAGGAACAGCATTTAAAGGGAAGGATGTGTATGGCAAATTTATGTTACTTAGTAACTAGGACAATAACATTAAAAATTATAAGTGAAATGGGAGCCATTCCAGGAAAAACACATAATGTTGAGCTTGCAGCTAAAGCATCTTGCAGAAGGCTTGAAAAGGCAAAAAAGGTTGCAACTTCTCTGGAGAATCTGGCATTCAGCTATTGATTTTGGTAGTTATTGGGGTTCTGGTTGTGTTTGTTTAATTGATTGATTTTATTGTTGTTTTGTTCCTTTTTTCCTTTTTTTTTTTTTTTTCCTGACTGAGAACTGTGGCATAACACATCTGGCACAGATGGAATGGAGTTTGTGCCCAACAAGTCATCAGCTGCACTTCATCTTTCCTTGCTCTCATAGCCTGGGCTGCTTCATCCTCTACTCTGTTCCCAACATACTCAGCAGTTCTTCCTTAACTGGCAAATCTGTATCAGGGATATGACTGATGCTTGGAAGATCAGGGATATTACTGGTGCTTGGAAGATACCACATTGACAGGTATCATCAGTCAGCCCATGCTGCTTTGCTATTTTAATGTTTCTGAAGTGGTCCAAAACTTGGTGTTAGCTGGGATTCCAAAAGCAAAGTTTCTGTGCTAATGTACAGCTCTGCCTGGTTTAAAAGATGCCTCTTCCTGCCTGGTTTTAATGTTTTCTACTGAAAAACAGTGGCTCTTTTATTGCCCAGATTGGTATGCAGCAAGGCCTTTCCTCCAAAGTGCAAAGTCTGCAGAAGCAGCCCTGCTGTGCCACCACACCCAAAACATTGGCTCACCTTAACTCAACTGCTATGTGGTTTGTGCTACATTATTAATTACTGCAAGGCTTTTAAATTTTATTTACTTCAGTAAGATTTTGGTCCATTTTCTATGATTCATGACTCAATCTGTGATGCAGAATTAATAATTTTTAATCGTCATAATAGCTATGGCACCTATGTTCTGAGAATTAGAAAAACAGTGGCCATCTGGTGAATATAATTGAGGTCTGAATTCTCTTTAAGTGATGTTGTTAGAAGGCCTACCCTTTGAGGGATGCTGTTCAGAGTTAGTAGAATTTCGTCAGTTTGAAAGAGGTAGGAGAGGGAATGCTATATAACAAAGTATCCTGAGGGGTTTTGACATAACATGAAAAAAGTTGCTTCATTCAAGTTCTTAGGGTAAATTTGTTTTGGGTTGTGTTTTTTAAATACACCTAAACAGCACAGATTGCATAGAGAAACTATTTTCAATTCTCTTGATGCCTCCAAACAGGCAAACTGTGTTGAAGAGCTGCTGTGTCAATGGTTTATGTTGCAGTTGACTCATCATGACTTTCATGCACACATAAAAGTAAACAGAAAAATTTTTGTTGATTTGCTGAGTGCTGTGCAATCCTTCATGTATCTGAAGCCATCATCCATCTGAAGTTGTCTACAATAAATATATTAAATAAAAATGCATTTAGTAACACATTATCTTTTCCAAGTCTCATCAATAATGAATGCTGCAAGTATTTGTATATTCAGGTTGCTGCTCAAATTTGTGTGACAGACCAGAAGCAAAATACTCCACCATGAATGGCCTGTAAGACATCTGGGGCAGTAAGTGATGCAGACTGTGCAATGGCAGAAAGGAATGCACGTCTCTGAGCTCAGCTCACTTTGGCTATAGGCAAGCATTTATTTTCTGCATTATATCAAAGACTCAAAGAAGTTTTATGGTCTGTGTAATGCAGAAAGCAAACCTCTCTGGTCATAATTGTCTATGAATTCCAGACTAGGAATTCCCAGTCCACAAATCCCAGCTAATCTATTTTTTTCCTCTCATTTTCATGGGACCAATGGTCACAGGGAGTTGTGAGTCTCACACAGGCAATAATTTCTTCACTTCCTGTGCCTGAAGTCTAGTGAGGTGTGAAAGATCAACCTGTCCTGACAGACCAACTAGACCAACATGAGGAATATGTGTGTTTGAGTGCTATGGAGGAAAGAAGGAAGGAAGGAAGGAAGGAAGGAAGGAAGGAAGGAAGGAAGGAAGGAAGGAAGGAAGGAAGGAAGGAAGGAAGGAAGGAAGGAAGGAAGGAAGGAAGGAAGGAAGGAAGGAAGGAAGGAAGGAAGGAAGGAAGGAAGGAAGGAAGGAAGGAAGGAAGGAAGGAAGGAAGGAAGGAAGGAAGGAAGGAAGGAAGGAAGGAAGGAAGGAAGGAAGGAAGGAAGGAAGGAAGGAAGGAAGGAAGGAAGGAAGGAAGGAAGGAAGGAAGGAAGGAAGGAAGGAAGGCTCAAAAATCCCTTAAAGGAGTAATGAAAAATGAAATTATGTACAGATCATTATGCAAGATTCATAAACCAGTAAACAGATAAATGAACTAAAAGAATTATTAAATATTTCTTATAGAAACAGTTTATAAATTATATTTAAAAAGGTAGAACATGACAGAACCAGGAAATATTTAAAATAAGTTTCAGGTGGACTTTCTTCCACGTCTAATTATTTAATGTTCAGCTTTCTAGTATGCCTTCAAACTAAGCACTCCTACAAGATTTCTTTTTTAAACTGAAAACAAGGATTTAAAACAGTGAGCTCTAACACCTTGACATTGAATTAACTCCTGCATATAACATGACTAAATACTAGTGTCAACAAAATCTTTTTTGAACAAATAATGACTTATCACCGTATACTTTCACACCATCTATTCTAAAACAATTGTGTCTCATTGAAATGGTGAGTTATCCAATAAAAACCCTAAGCAATTTGACATGGGGAATTTTATGCAATATTAACAGGGTCATCAGACAGACAGTATGGATAACTACTTGATAAATATGTGTAAGAAATAAAATAGCAATTATAGCAATTAATAGCTATGGGGTAAAAGCAAAAGAAGAACTATGTTCTGGCAAAACACCAGAAGATTATATAGATAATTAATTTTAAATGTAGATAGTATTTTTCACCCTAGCAGATTCTAAACTGGTATAAACAGTCTCTGTGTAATGCCTATAATATATAGGGTAGGGGAGAAATAGAGCAGCTGTTTATTGCTCTACAGCAATGCTGGACTACATAGCTTTGGAGAGGAAATTTCTCTGTGGAAACAAGTGATAAATTTGAGGGTGCAGAGTATTTTTACCCAGACTGATTTTTGGCCAGGCCATCAGCTTTAAGATCTTTGTTCTCATAAATGGGACATGAAATCTCTGAAATTACCATAGGCAGCAAGGATATGTTTGTCTTTGTAATAACACTATGTAAGCCACAGAGTTTCTGCAAATACATGTTGCACCCAAGAATCTGTAGGATTTAGAAAAAAGGTCCCCAGAAGGCTGTGATCCCATTCCCTCCCAGTTCTCTGATTTTCTTTGGGAAGAAGTTGTTCAACTAATATAGCAGCCTGGCCTACTGATGCTTGAGTCCTGAAGGCACGAGTTGTGGAAGAAGGGTCACAAAGCAGCCCCATCACGTGGTGCAGGGGTACTAAACACCACCACCCATCACTTCAGTCAGACTAAACAGCTTGTACATGTGTCTATGAATATTAAATTCACTTCAAACAGCAGGGAGCAGGCAACCTACTGTTTGAAATAAGAATGTGAGCTTACAAATCACCCACTGTTGAGGGACTCTCCCCATCAGACCCCAAGCCAGGAGGCAATCTAGCTTTCACTCTGATGGTTCCTACAGTGTTGAACTGGCTTCCTTGCAAAATCCCATTCAGTTCATCTCTGCCTGTTTTTGAAACACCTCCCCCCCACTCCAAGACCCTTCCTGCCCGAAAGGTGTTTGCAAAGTTACCAAACTATATATGTTGTCATACATAATTTAGATCTTGGTTTGTCTTGGTTGGGTTTGAGTTTGGTTTTTTCTTCATATTTTGTAGGGAGGTCTTATTATTTGAAAAATAATTTCTTTGCCTTAATTACATTTCATTTTCCATTGGTCTTAGTACTACACCACTGAGAACCAAAAACCCCTCACTACTTTGGTTTACTTACCATTGTTTGATATCACATCATTTACCAAATTTTCCAGACAGCAGTGATAAACAATAGCATTGTGGGTCACTAAAACATGGTATCTATTCCTAACAGAACTCATGGTAAGCTTGCTGAAACCAGTAATATTATTGCTTTGGCAAAAAACCAGTTTAAGTCTCACCTTATCAGCCAAATTACAAGAGGGTAGGTTTTCAAGAAGGCATTTTCCTGCTGGGTACAACCACAATATAAACAAAATATAAAAACACATGGGATTTAGTTTAGAATGTCTTTCCTTGTATGGAAGTCCTATAGTATTTTATCACTGTTGTTCTAAGTTAGGTGATTTGTTTTAAGGTTCTTTGAAAAGCTTAAATATGAAAAAGGAAATGAGATTCCTCATTTTCACAAAGTTCTCAATCTACAGGTATATAATATATAAAATCTTTAATGAAAGTAATCTACCACTAAGCTAAGTGGGAAGTCTATTGGGAAGTTCTGTTCTCGTTTTCAGTCGTGTCTTTTTAAATCACCATGCATTCTCCTAAACTTCCATATGCTTTTAAAAATTTATTTTAAAAGAACAAGCTAGTTCTATCCTGTACTAACACAATGGTGCTAATTTCTTAGTTAAACATTATCTGTCATATGAGCCAGTCACCCCTGAGGGTTCACTTTTGTGTGAAAACTATTCTGGAGGAGTATTTTTATTAGGATGGATTGTCTGCCTAATTTCTGTACAGTAATTTAAAAAAAAAAAGTTACATGTACAGACATGCAAAGCCTGTGTTTCGAAGGTGCTTGACTGTGTGTCAAGAAAAATAGCAAAATACAAATTCTTATATTTAATATTAAACTTGTAAACACGATATATATATTTTACAGGCATTTTAATCTCTAGTTACTTTGATGTGGTTATGGTGGAAAATAATACTAAATATAGAATCATGGCAATTAAAATAATTCCTCTACTTGTAGTTACAAAACTTTGGATATCTGCATTTTAGAGACACAGCTGAAGGCCACATAAAGTTTTGAATCTACTGTAAACATTGTGCATTTTGACATTGACCATTTGCCACATAGCAGATATTTCACTGTTATAATTTACATGGTATCAAAGGGGGGAGGGAGTTACAGTAGTCAGTAGGGTGAGGCACTTATTTTTCTTTCTTGCTGAAATTATATGAAATCAGACAATTTTAAATTCTACCTTCCAGAGTAACTTGTAATAATTTTTAAATTTTGCAAATAGATGGAGTCCAGAATTTAGGAGGAGGCTGCAACTTTCAAGAAGATCTGGGCATTTATAGACAAGACTCTGGAAAATAAAGTTGGCTCATCTTGACAAGTATCAACTGTCCTCTCCAGACAGGCTTTATCTCTGCTTGCAGAACTCTTACTTTCATAAGAAGGAACATGAATGTTCTAGAGGTAAGACTCAATATCCTTAAAAAGTATCCTCTCAAGGGAGGCTGCAGGAGACCCATTGCTTGAGTCATTTAAATCTAAACTGGACAAAACCTCAGAGAGTACACTATAGGGAGCAGTTTTGGATGAGTGGGGGCTGTACAAGTTCATTTAACAAATTGTTCCCATTCCTAGCTCCTGTGATTTTTCAGCAACTTCCATAAGATGTAAAATACACAGAACTTCCAAGATGGTTGAGCACCCACCCAATGGGTTGAGCAGATAACCAAAGTTTTGTAACTACAAATAGAGGAATTATTTTAATTGTCATTTTAATCTTACATCTTTTTCTGGAGCCACATTATATAGGCCTTGTTTAGTTGTGTCATAAACTAGGGCTAGGCACAGCAGATATATTATGGGATTATGATTCACAGTGGCACACTACCTCAAAATATCAATGCTATTGTCAAACATTTAAGATCATGCTCTCTCAGTTCTTCCACTAACAAAACTGCCCAATTTAATTGTAAATTTTAGCTATAGCTAAATCATCATTACTTTGGTTTGTATTTTGATGATTTGTTTTTGTTTGTCTGTTTTCCCCCTCAAATTACAAGGCAATCAGTACATAGAATTATTGAAATAATGTGCTAAATAAAAACCTACCATGTAACTTTTAGCAGATACATCTCAATCTGCACTGGTTTTCTTCTGGAGCATTTGTATTGAGTAATAGTAACAATAAACTGTGGGGTTATTTTCACTTTAGAACAGTAAAATACAGGTATTTTTCTTGTCCACTGATGTTTCAAGCAAACATCAGTGGACAAGAAAAAACCCCATAACTTGTAAGTAGAAGCTTGAGAACCTCTACACAGGACTGAACCCAACATAACCAATGTGTACAGATCAGATGTGCAACACCTCAGAAAGGTGTGAACTACTTTTTAGCAAGGAGTATGATGAAAGTATGATGAAATGTAAAATACTCAATGGTTTTATGCCGTACATGGTATAAGAATTAAGATCAGTCATATTTACTTTAATTTAGCTCTATGCTAGAATTCAAGCCTTTATTTCCAGAATTAAACACTAAATTTTGTCACCTATTCCCACTGAACATTTTGCTTGGCTGCCTATCCAAAAAAAGCCTATCATAGCATAGCATTTGTGGATAAGAAGAACCAAGCCTGCTATGCTTATGAAAATTAAACAGTAGGTTTAAAAAAAATTAAAATCCTGTAAACTATTTGGGAACTGTATTATGAATAATGTTATAAATGCTTTAAACCATGAAGAAACAAAATTTGCTATGCAGCTTTCAGATGGAGGCTTTTTTTTTTCCTTTAATCATGTTTACTGAGCAGTTTTGAGATGTAGACAGGCAGTCACTAGGGACTGAGCAAAGATCAGCAAGCTTATTTTAGTAAGGACTTGAACTTGGCCTCAAACTCAAAAGTGCAGTCTCAGAGGTAAAAGGTTAGTGTGCTAAATGCTCTGCTTTTTGGATAACCAAAACCAGCACAGAGTGCCACCAAGTTCTTTCTCTGACTCTGTATGACTGTAAACTGAAATAGTTGTGGCCACTCTTCAGACAGGAGAGGTAATTTTTATTTCCTTCTGTTAGTAGGAAAGCAT